>NW_025745118.1:55000-72500 GCF_021184085.1 Oncorhynchus gorbuscha
TTGATCTATCCTCAGTTTTCTCCTAAAAAGAGAGAGAGGATGAGATTTATTTTATTTTTTATTTTTTATTTCACCTTTATTTAACCAGGTAGGCTAGTTGAGAACAAGTTCTCATTTGCAACTGCGACCTGGCCAAGATAAAGCATAGCAGTGTGACACATGGAGTAAACAATTAACAAGTCAATAACACAGTAGAAAAAAAGGGGGAGTCTATATACAATGTGTGCAAAAGGCATGAGGAGGTAGGCGAATAATTACAATATTGCAGATTAACACTGGAGAGATAAATGATCACATTTAAGTCATTTACATTTACATTTAAGTCATTTAGCAGACGCTCTTATCCAGAGCGACTTACAAATTGATCAGATGGTCATGTACAGGTAGAGATATTGGTGTGCAAAAGAGCAGAAAAGTAAATAAATAAAACAGTATGGGGATGAGGTAGGTGAAAATGGGTGGGCTATTTACCAATAGACTATGTACAGCTGCAGCGATCGGTTAGCTGCTCAGATAGCAGATGTTTGAAGTTGGTGAATAAATATCAGGTGTTTATTGAAAGGGGAGCGGCTGTATTGTTAGTTCAGTGGAGTAGAGTTGGGAAGGTCCTCTACTTTGTCAGGTTCAGGTAACAAGATCCTCCCTGGTGTTATGGCTGCCTGGCCTGCAGCAGCTGAGATCCTCCCTGGTGTTATGGCTGCCTGGCCTGCAGCAGCTGAGATCCTCCCTGGTGTTATGGCTGCCTGGCCTGCAGCAGCTGAGATCCTCCCTGGTGTTATGGCTGCCTGGCCTGCAGCAGCTGAGATCCTCCCTGGTGTTATGGCTGCCTGGCCTGCAGCGGCTGAGATCCTCCCTGGTGTTATGGCTGCCTGGCCTGCAGCGGCTGAGATCCTCCCTGGTGTTATGGCTGCCTGGCCTGCAGCAGCTGAGATCCTCCCTGGTGTTATGGCTGCCTGGCCTGCAGCAGCTGAGATCCTCCCTGGTGTTATGGCTGCCTGGCCTGCAGCAGCTGAGATCCTCCCTGGTGTTATGGCTGCCTGGCCTGCAGCAGCTGAGATCCTCCCTGGTGTTATGGCTGCCTGGCCTGCAGCAGCTGAGATCCTCCCTGGTGTTATGGCTGCCTGGCCTGCAGCAGCTGAGATCCTCCCTGGTGTTATGGCTGCCTGGCCTGCAGCAGCTGAGATCCTCCCTGGTGTTATGGCTGCCTGGCCTGCAGCAGCTGAGATCCTCCCTGGTGTTATGGCTGCCTGGCCTGCAGCAGCTGAGATCCTCCCTGGTGTTATGGCTGCCTGGCCTGCAGCAGCTGAGATCCTCCCTGGTGTTATGGCTGCCTGGCCTGCAGCGGCTGAGATCCTCCCTGGTGTTATGGCTGCCTGGCCTGCAGCAGCTGAGATCCTCCCTGGTGTTATGGCTGCCTGGCCTGCAGCAGCTGAGATCCTCCCTGGTGTTATGGCTGCCTGGCCTGCAGCGGCTGAGATCCTCCCTGGTGTTATGGCTGCCTGGCCTGCAGCAGCTGAGATCCTCCCTGGTGTTATGGCTGCCTGGCCTGCAGCAGCTGAGATCCTCCCTGGTGTTATGGCTGCCTGGCCTGCAGCAGCTGAGATCCTCCCTGGTGTTATGGCTGCCTGGCCTGCAGCAGCTGAGATCCTCCCTGGTGTTATGGCTGCCTGGCCTGCAGCAGCTGAGATCCTCCCTGGTGTTATGGCTGCCTGGCCTGCAGCAGCTGAGATCCTCCCTGGTGTTATGGCTGCCTGGCCTGCAGCAGCTGAGATCCTCCCTGGTGTTATGGCTGCCTGGCCTGCAGCAGCTGAGATCCTCCCTGGTGTTATGGCTGCCTGGCCTGCAGCAGCTGAGATCCTCCCTGGTGTTATGGCTGCCTGGCCTGCAGCAGCTGAGATCCTCCCTGGTGTTATGGCTGCCTGGCCTGCAGCAGCTGAGATCCTCCCTGGTGTTATGGCTGCCTGGCCTGCAGCAGCTGAGATACTCCCTGGTGTTATGGCTGCCTGGCCTGCAGCAGCTGAGATCCTCCCTGGTGTTATGGCTGCCTGGCCTGCAGCAGCTGAGATCCTCCCTGGTGTTATGGCTGCCTGGCCTGCAGCAGCTGAGATCCTCCCTGGTGTTATGGCTGCCTGGCCTGCAGCAGCTGAGATCCTCCCTGGTGTTATGGCTGCCTGGCCTGCAGCAGCTGAGATCCTCCCTGGTGTTATGGCTGCCTGGCCTGCAGCAGCTGAGATCCTCCCTGGTGTTATGGCTGCCTGGCCTGCAGCAGCTGAGATCCTCCCTGGTGTTATGGCTGCCTGGCCTGCAGCAGCTGAGATACTCCCTGGTGTTATGGCTGCCTGGCCTGCAGCAGCTGAGATCCTCCCTGGTGTTATGGCTGCCTGGCCTGCAGCAGCTGAGATACTCCCTGGTGTTATGGCTGCCTGGCCTGCAGCAGGTGAGATCCTCCCTGGTGTTATGGCTGCCTGGCCTGCAGCAGCTGAGATCCTCCCTGGTGTTATAGCTGCCTGGCCTGCAGCAGCTGAGATCCTCCCTGGTGTTATGGCTGCCTGGCCTGCAGCAGCTGAGATCCTCCCTGGTGTTATGGCTGCCTGGCCTGCAGCAGCTGAGATCCTCCCTGGTGTTATGGCTGCCTGGCCTGCAGCAGCTGAGATCCTCCCTGGTGTTATGGCTGCCTGGCCTGCAGCAGCTGAGATCCTCCCTGGTGTTATAGCTGCCTGGCCTGCAGCAGCTGAGATCCTCCCTGGTGTTATAGCTTCCTGGCCTTCAGCTGCTGAGATCCTCCCTGGTGTTATGGCTGCCTGGCCTGCAGCAGCTGAGATCCTCCCTGGTGTTATGGCTGCCTGGCCTGCAGCAGCTGAGATCCTCCCTGGTGTTATGGCTGCCTGGCCTGCAGCAGCTGAGGGCCTCTCATACAGGCCCAGAATGATCCTCCATTCGAACAGGCTTAAAAGGGCGATTGAGTCATGTGCAGAACAGAATACACTTCAGAACCAAGGATGACAGACACATTGAGAGAATGTGAAGGAAATAGCCCAAATTGTCTTATGCTCCTGTCAGATTGTACATACAGTCTCTTGTCATGAGATATTATGGAAGAAAATAAAACAGGAAGTCTTTTACTGTGAGTCGCTGGTAATTTGGAGCCTTTGGTTTCCCTCACTGCGTTTCCTATCTCTAGTCTACTGGCTTTCATCACCGCTAAGGAGCAGGAGTTGACGGTTCAATCCCCCGAGGAAAAAGGATTATAGTTGTTTCCCACGGATTTAATTATCATGGCTGAATCCCCACTGTCTCCTGGGAGTGGTGAGAATCAACGCCTCCAGTCATGTGTGTGTCTGTGTGTATCTACTCCTTCAATCCTCCCTGATGCCCTGAGGGTGAGATTAACAGGTATCAGGCGGACTGAGACATGCCCACACTCTCTCTATATTTCCTTTATGCTCTCTCCATCCTCTCCTCCATCCCTCATCCCTTTCATTGTATTCTCTCTCTCTTTATTTCTCTGTTGTTCTCTCTCTCCCTCTCTCATTCTCTCCCTCTCTCATTCTCTCACCCCCCCTCTCTCTCTCTTCATCTGTCCTTCTCTTGTTTTCTTTTCATCTCTCTCTTCATCCCTCTTTTCTCTCTCTATCTCTCCTCTCTCCTCTATCTCTCCTCTGTCTCACCTCTCTCCTCCCTCTCTGTCTATCTTCTCTCTCTCTCTCTCTCTCTCTCTCTCTCTCTCTCTCTCTCTCTCTCTCTCTCTCTCTCTCTCTCTCTCTCTCTCTCTCTCTCTCTCTCTCTCTCTCTCTCTCTCTCTCTCTCTCTCTCTCTCTCTCTCTCCCTCTCTCTCTCTCTGTCTCTCTGTCTCTCCTCTCTCCTCTCTATCTCTCTGTTGTTGTTGACTCTTGCTGAATGGATTCATAGCTCAGCTTAATTACTATTGGATTAATCATATCTCAATATAGATCATTTAAATAAAACAGTGAAATGTAATAGGTCAATGGGTTTTACTGTCACGTCGTATAAATGATTGGAGCAGGAATGAGCAACAGGGGGGTTTTAAAACTCCACCCCAAAAAAACAACACACCATGAAAAGTAACGGGGATGAAGTCCAAAACAAACACGTATACAAAAACACAGGGATGTAACCCAATCAAACACGTTTACAAAAACACAGGGATGTAACCCGATCAAACACGTTTACAAAAACACAGGGATGTAAACCCAATCAAACACGTATACAAAAACACAGGGATGGAACCCAATCAAACACGTTTACAAAAACACAGGGATGTAAACCCAATCAAACACGTATACAAAAACACAGGGATGTAAACCCAATCAAACACGTATACAAAAACACAGGGATGTAAACCCAATCAAACACGTATACAAAAACACAGGGATGCAACCCAATCAAACACGTTTACAAAAACACAGGGATGGAACCCAATCAAACACGTTTACAAAAACACAGGGATGTAAACCCAATCAAACACGTATACAAAAACACAGGGATGTAAACCCAATCAAACACGTATACAAAAACACAGGGATGTAACCCAATCAAACACGTTTACAAAAACACAGGGATGTAACCCAATCAAACACGTATACAAAAACACAGGGATGTAACCCAATCAAAAGAGCGAGGTTAAACCTCTAATGAATACACGGGACGAGACCCGTTATGACAATACACGGGACGAGACCCGTAATAACACTACACGGGACGAGACCCGTAATAACAATACACGGGACGAGACCCGTAATAACAACACACGGGACGAGACCCATAATAACAAAACACGGGACGAGACCCGTAATAACAATACACAGGACGAGACCCGTAAGAACAACACACGGGACGAGACCCATAATAACAAAACACGGGACGAGACCCGTAATAACAATACACAGGACGAGACCCGTAATAACAATACACGGGACGAGACCCATAATAACACTACACAGGACGAGACCCGTAATAACAACACACAGGACGAGACCCGTAATAACAATACACGGGACGAGACCCGTAATAACAATACACAGGACGAGACCCGTAATAACAATACACAGGACGAGACCCGTAATAACAATACACGGGACGAGACCCGTAATAACAACACAGGACGAGACCCATAATAACAATACACGGGACGAGACCCGTAATAACAACACACAGGACGAGACCCGTAATAACAAGACACGGGAACGAGACCCGTAATAACAATACACGGGACGAGACCCGTAATAACAAGTGCACAACAATACATGCAGCACGAAAGCCGAAACAACAGAGCACAGGAACTCACAAGACCAACGGACACGGGAACAACAACCGGCAAGACAATGGTGAAAAGAGAGCACATATATACAATTACTAATCAGGGGGAATGGGAACCAGGTGTGTGTAATGAGACAAGACAATGGTGAAAAGAGAGCACATATATACAATTACTAATCAGGGGGAATGGGAACCAGGTGTGTGTAATGAGACAAGACAATGGTGAAAAGAGGGCACATATATACAATTACTAATCAGGGGGAATGGGAACCAGGTGTGTGTAATGAAACAGTTCAGTGACCTCTAGAAGGCCGGTGACCTCTAGAAGGCCGGTGACCTCTAGAAGGCCAGTGACCTCTAGAAGGCCGGTGATCTCTAGAAGGCCGGTGACCTCTAGAAGGCCGGTGACCTCTAGAAGGCCGGTGACCTGTAGAAGGCCAGTGACCTCTAGAAGGCCGGTGATCTCTAGAAGGCCAGTGACCTCTAGAATAGGAATTCATGGTACTCAGTGAGGAACGCTGTATATGGCCCAGGAGGCCTGTAAAACAGTAGCTATAAAAAGGGATTGAGTCGGCTGCATAGATTTCATGACTAGAAGCGCAAAAGACGATAATGTTTTTATTTTTGTAAATAAAAATTTGCTGTCATAAATGTTGGCAACACATCTGCCTTTGCGATATGGTCACTAGTGTAACCAGGAGGTGAGTTCTCATTTAACACAGTCAATTCATCAGGATTAAGCCATGTTTCAGTCAGGCCAATCACATCAAGATTATGATCAGTGATTAGTTAATTGACAGTAACTGCCTTGAAAGTGAGGGATCTAACATTAAGTAGCCCTATGTTGAGATGTGAGGTATCACAATCTCTTTCGGTAATGGCAGGAATGGAGGAGGTTTTTATTCCAGTGAGATTACTAAGGCGAACACTGCCATGTCCAACCTAGGACGAGGCACAGACACGATCTCAATGGGGGATAGCTGAGCTGACTACACTGACTGTACTAGTGGCAGACTCCACTAAGCTGGCAGGCTGGCTAACAGCCTGCTACCTGGCCTGCACTGCAATTCTGTCTTTTGGGAGGGGCAGAAAACAGTTTTCAACCAGCGATTGAGTTGTGAGACTCTGCTGTCGAGCTCAACACTCCCGAACTGGGAGGGGGCCAGAGACAATTACTCAATGCTGACACATCTTTCTAGCTGATTTACACGCTGAAGCTATGTTGCGGTTGGTGACCTCTGACTGTCTCATCCTAACATCGTTGGTGCCGATGTGGATAACAATATCTCTATACTCTCTACACTCGCCAGTTTTAGCTTTAGCCAGCACCATCTTCAGATAGGCTTAACGTCGGTAGCCCTGCCCCCTGGTAAACAGTGTATGATCGCTGGATGATTCGTTTTAAGTCTAATACTACGGGTAATGGAGTCGCCAATGACTAGGGTTTTCAATTTGTCAGAGATAATGGTGGGAAGCTTCGGCGTCTCAGACGCCGTAACGGGAGGAGTAGAGACCAGAGAAGGCTCGACCTCTGACTCCAACTCGCTGCTTAATGGGGAAAACCGGTTGAAAGTTTCTGTCGGCTGAATGAGCGACACCGGTTGAACATTCCTACAGCATTTCCCTCCAGAAGCCGTGAGAAAATTGTCCGGCTGCAGGGACCGTGCGATGGGGATTTATACTACTATCTGTACTTACTGGTGGCACAGACGCTGTTTCATTCGTTCCTACACTAAAATTACCCTTGCCTAACGATTACGTCTGAAGCTGGGCTCGCAACACAGTTATCCTCGCCAGAAGGCCAACACAGTTATCCTCGCCAGAAGGCCAACACAGTTATCCTCGCCAGAAGGCGATCCTTCTCCTGTATATTAGGAGTACAGCGACTGCAATTAGAAGGCATAATGCTTATGTTACTACTTAGCTTCGATTGGTGGAGGTCCTGACAAACCACGTCCAGATAAAGCGTTCGGAGTGAAAGAATTGAATGAAATAAGTCGAGCAAGGAAAAAAATAATAAACGGTAATTAAAAAGTAAAAAACATAAAGTTGGCAGGTAGCAAAGTATGGTTAGCAACGAACCACACAGCAGCACGTAGCACAGCAGCACGTTGCACAGCAGCACATAAACAAGTCTACAAGTTGTGACCCTTGAGAGATTCATTCATTATAGGATCTCTGTAAAAACAAGATGTTTTACAGGCGGGTTTGAAGAGTACTCGTAAACAACTCATGATGCTAAGGCCTTTATGCTTGTCTCATCAAAATCCCAGACCTATGGCAACAGCACTGTATGCTGGAACATTGTAGATGTAGGAGACAACCCGTCCACCTAGTTTATGTAAATTCCAGATGACGACACCGATATGTCATGTACCACTCTTTGACAGCGTATCACATGACCACCTGTTGGGGTCTGTCCTTGGCTTGGTGTAGTGCATGGTCTCTGTTGTCAACACAGACATGTTGTAGAACAACTCACAAGCCTGTTGCTAAGTGACGAGAGAAGGGACATGCTAGGGGTAACAAACTTGTCACGCCTTGGTCATAGTATTTTGTGTTTTCGTTATATATTTGGTCAGGCCAGGGTGTGACATGGGTTTATTTTGTTGTGTTTCGTATTGGGGTTTTGTAGGCATTGGGATTTTGTAGGCATTGGGATTGCGGCTGTGTAGGGGTGTAGCATAGGTTGGCTGCCTGAGGCGGTTCTCAATCAGAGTCAGGTGATTCTCGTTGTCTCTGATTGGGAACCATATTTAGGTAGCCGGGGTTTCACTGTGTATTTTGTGGGTGATTGTTCCTGTCTCTGTGTTAGTTATTCACCAGACAGACTGTAT
Source organism: Oncorhynchus gorbuscha (assembly GCF_021184085.1). Taxonomy (NCBI): domain Eukaryota; kingdom Metazoa; phylum Chordata; class Actinopteri; order Salmoniformes; family Salmonidae; genus Oncorhynchus; species Oncorhynchus gorbuscha. The sequence continues at coordinate 63,115 of NW_025745118.1, forward strand.
AGGTTTTCACGTTCCGTTTGTTGTTTTGTATATTTATAAGTTATTTAGGTAGGTTCCGGTTTGGAGCGAGTGGTCGCACCGGCGCTTGCTCCCGCAGGTAGTATAACTTTTTACATTTCATTTCATTATATTTCATTATAGCACAACGGTTTGATTTGTCTAATCTTAGCAATTTCTTCTCAGCTAGCTACATAGCCGTCTTTGTATCAAAGATAATTGCGTAATTATCGTATTTCGCCGTCCTAACGTAGTCTTCACTAGCCAGCTAGCTAACGTCCACTGATTAGCTGCACTGGAAAACTATTACACTCAACTGAACGACTCGATCAGTGTAGTGTTAGCTAGCTACATAGCTGTCTTTGCTGTCTTCGTATTTTCGTTTCCAAGATAATTTTGTTGTTTAGGTTTAGAGTGTGTAGTCTTAGAGTGATTATCTTAATTTACCGAGGTTAGCTAGCCAGCTATTTGTCGTCCTTAACGTAGGAGACTCTGCTAGCTAGCCGACAGCTAGCCAACGTCTACTGAATAGAACTCAACAACCCGGTCGCATTCACAGGTAGTATCACATTTTCATTTCATTTCATTACAGTACAACGGTTTGATTTGTTTGATCGTAGCTAGCTACATAGCTAGCGGAAATGGAGGAAAACTCGCCTCCCTGCGGACCTGGCATCCTTTCACTCCCTCCTCTCTACATTTTCCTCCTCTGTCTCTGCTGCTAAAGCCACTTTCTACCACGCTAAATTCCAAGCATCTGCCTCTAACCCTAGGAAGCTCTTTGCCACCTTCTCCTCCCTCCTGAATCCTCCTCCCCCCCTCCTCCCTCTCTGCAGACGACTTCGTCAACCATTTTGAAAAGAAGGTCGACGACATCCAATCCTCATTTGCTAAGTCAAACGACACCGCTGGTTCTGCTCACACTGCCCTACCCTGTGCTCTGACCTCCTTCTCCCCTCTCTCTCCAGATGAAATCTCGCGTCTTGTGACGGCCGGCCGCCCAACAACCTGCCCGCTTGACCCTATCCCCTCCCCTCTTCTCCAGACCATTTCCGGAGACCTCCTCCCTTACCTCACCTCGCTCATCAACTCATCACTGACCGCTGGCTACGTCCCTTCCGTCTTCAAGAGAGCGAGAGTTGCACCCCTTCTGAAAAAACCTACACTCGATCCCTCCGATGTCAACAATTACAGACCAGTATCCCTTCTTTCTTTTCTCTCCAAAACTCTTGAACGTGCCGTCCTTGGCCAGCTCTCCCGCTATCTCTCTCTGAATGACCTTCTTGATCCAAATCAGTCAGGTTTCAAGACTAGTCATTCAACTGAGACTGCTCTCCTCTGTATCACGGAGGCGCTCCGCACTGCTAAAGCTAACTCTCTCTCCTCTGCTCTCATCCTTCTAGATCTATCGGCTGCCTTCGATACTGTGAACCATCAGATCCTCCTCTCCACCCTCTCCGAGTTGGGCATCTCCGGCGCGGCTCACGCTTGGATTGCGTCCTACCTGACAGGTCGCTCCTACCAGGTGGCGTGGCGAGAATCTGTCTCCTCACCACGCGCTCTCACCACTGGTGTCCCCCAGGGCTCTGTTCTAGGCCCTCTCCTATTCTCGCTATACACCAAGTCACTTGGCTCTGTCATAACCTCACATGGTCTCTCCTATCATTGCTATGCAGACAACACACAACTAATCTTCTCCTTTCCCCCTTCTGACGACCAGGTGGCGAATCGCATCTCTGCATGTCTGGCAGACATATCAGTGTGGATGACGGATCACCACCTCAAGCTGAACCTCGGCAAGACGGAGCTGCTCTTCCTCCCGGGGAAGGACTGCCCGTTTCATGATCTCGCCATCACGGTTGACAACTCCATTGTGTCCTCCTCCCAGAGCGCTAAGAACCTTGGTGTGATCCATCCGCTACAAGACCATGGTGCTTGCCTACGGAGCTGTGAGGGGAACGGCACCTCAGTACCTCCAGGCTCTGATCAGGCCCTACACCCAAACAAGGGCACTGCGTTCATCCACCTCTGGCCTGCTCGCCTCCCTACCACTGAGGAAGTACAGCTCCCGCTCAGCCCAGTCAAAACTGTTCGCTGCTCTGGCCCCCCAATGGTGGAACAAACTCCCTCACGACGCCAGGACAGCAGAGTCAATCACCACCTTCCGGAGACACCTGAAACCCCACCTCTTTAAGGAATACCTAGGATAGGATAAGTATTCCCTCTTCCCCCCCCCCCTTTAAGATTTAGATGCACTATTGTAAAGTGACTGTTCCACTGGATGTCATAAGGTGAATGCACCAATTTGTAAGTCGCTCTGGATAAGAGCGTCTGCTAAATGACTTAAATGTAATGTAAATGTAATGTAAATGTTATTTCATGTATCGCTATTCTACATTAAAGAACATGAGTAACCACCACGCTGCATTTTGGTCCGACTCTCCTTCAACAGACGAACGCCGTTACAAAACTAAAGTGTTTGTGTAGTAGTAGTTTCATCGTTATCTGGTACATGAAGTGCAAAGGGAAGTGAAGTGGACCACTGCTGTACTGTTGGTTACTAGGCAACGCTGTCCTCATCACAGCAGGTAACAGAGAGTCGAACTGAACATTAATCACTTTGAGCTGTATGAAAAATAGTCAGCACCCCTGAGGCAATCAGAATTCAGACACAACAGGCCTGTGGACAGCAAATATCTCAGGGGCATCCCTGCAGAGACTAAAATGTTGTTGTTTTTTATAGTCGATGCGACCCAATCCAGCATCTGTAGCCTTGCCAAATAAGGCCCAGTATAATAGCATTAAGAATTCAACAAGCTCATCAAAGCTGGTGGTGGACGAACACACCTGCCTAGATAAGATTACCAGGTTTCCCTGCTCGGTGGCTTGGTACCTCCATCCATCCACTGAATGTGATTCTAACTCTGTTGTGGCTGTGTTGTGACTGTGTTGTGAATGTGTTGTGACTGTGTTGTGACTGTGTTGTCGCTGTGTTGTGACTGTATTGTGAATGTGTTGTGGCTGTGTTGTGACTGTGTTGTGACTGTGTTGTCGCTGTGTTGTGGCTGTGTTGTGACTGTGTTGTGGCTGTGTTGTGACTGTGTTGTGGCTGTGTTGTGACTGTGTTGTGGCTGTGTTGTGGCTGTGTTGTGACTGTGTTATGACTGTGTTGTGACTGTGTTGTGGCTGTGTTGTGACTGTGTTGTGACTGTGTTGTGGCTGTGTTGTGGCTGTGTTGTGGCTGTGTTGTGGCTGTGTTGTGAATGTGTGTGTCTGTGTTGTGAATGTGTTGTGGCTGTGTTGTAGCTGTGTTGTGAATGTGTTGTGGCTGTGTTGTGAATGTGTTGTGGCTTTGTTGTAGCTGTGTTGTGGCTGTGTTGTGGCTGTGTTGTAGCTGTGTTGTAGCTGTGTTGTGAATGTGTTGTGGCTGTGTTGTGACTGTGTTGTGGCTGTGTTGTGACTGTGTTGTGAATGTGTTGTGACTGTATTGTGAATGTGTTGTGAATGTGTTGTGACTGTGTTGTGAATGTGATTCTAACTGTGTTGTGACTGTGTTGTAGCTGTGTTGTGGCTGTGTTGTGGCTGTGTTGTGAATGTATTGTGACTGTGTTGTGACTGTGTTGTAGCTGTGTTGTGACTGTGTTGTGGCTGTGTAGTGACTGTGTTGTGAATGTGTTGTGGCTGTGTTGTGTGCTAGCCTGGATTTCAACTGAATTGTTCTGATTAACTATTCATTTTGAAATGAAACAATAGTGAAAGAATAGTGAAAGAGAGCAGTTCAGTTTGGATCCAGACAACCTGTGTGTGTTCAGCTCAGGGCTGTGAATGTGAGTGAAATTGTTGGTGGGTAGTTGTGGGGTATTGTGTTTGCATAAGCCATGCAGGAGTAAGCGACAGGTTCCCTCCCTCCCTCTGCTGCTCCCTCCCTCCCTCCCTGCCTGCCTGCCTGCCTGCCTGCCTGCCTGCCTGCCTGCCTGCCTGCCCGCCCGCCCGCCCGCCCGCACGCCCGCCCGCCCGCCCGCCCACCCGCCTGCCTGCCTGCCTCCCTCCCTCCCAGGGCCAGTCATCACATGATAAATACTAACTGAGATCAACAGGGCCAGTCATCACAGGGTAAATACTAACTGTGATTAACAGGGCCAGTCATCACAGGGTAAATACTAACTGTGATTAACAGGGCCAGTCATCACAGGGTAAATACTAACTGTGATTAACAGGGCCAGTCATCACAGGGTAAATACTAACTGTGATTAACAGGGCCAGTCATCACAGGGTAAATACTAACTGTGATTAACAGGGCCAGTCATCACAGGGTAAATACTAACTGTGATTAACAGGGCCAGTCATCACAGGGTAAATACTAACTGTGATTAACAGGGCCAGTCATCACAGGGTAAATACTAACTGTGATTAACAGGGCCAGTCATCACAGGGTAAATACTAACTGTGATTAACAGGGCCAGTCATCACAGGGTAAATACTAACTGTGATTAACAGGGCCAGTCATCACAGGGTAAATACTAACTGTGATTAACAGGGCCAGTCATCACAGGGTAAATACTAACTGTGATTAACAGGGCCAGTCATCACAGGGTAAATACTAACTGAGATCAACAGGGCCAGTCATCACAGTGACTCATAATGACTGAGATTAACGGGATATAAATTAGTGATACAATACAATAAATGTTTATGTGTTAACTACGACTGAGCTGTATGTGTTATGAAGTCCCCATGTAGGTACATCCTAAATAAGGTGTAGAATCACATTTCACATGGAGTGTATGCATTGTTGGTAGGAATCAGCTTTGAGAATAGTCTGCAATAACCTCTCAGTCCTGCTGTGTGGTCCCAAGTTTTTTTTATTTTTTATTAACAAACAGAGAGATTTTATGACTGCAACAGCAGGCATTCACCAGTCACCCTGAGAATGATTGACCAACTGGGTGATTTGAATTTCATCGTTATATGTCTCTCTCACCACAGCCAGTCAGAAGATGCAGATGCTCGTTCTGTACCCATGAGTCTCGCTACTGTAGCTGTACATATGGCCACAGTTGATCAATATTATGGAAAGTGAATCGATCACAATTGATCACCCATCCTCTAGAACACGACAGGAAATCAGAGCTGAGCCGAATCGCTGCTGCCATCTCCAAACTGCGCTGTAGAGTCTTCTCATGAATGAGGGTTTGGAGACAGAGAAGTAGTTGAACAGTGCATTCTGAAAGTATTCAGACCCCTCAACGTTTTGCTTTTCCCAATGTGGAAAAAGGGAAGGGGTCTGGAATACTTTTCCCACAAGAAAAATAAAGCAATTCCTTTCTCCCGCCCCCAAGCCCCCGCCCCCAAACCCCCGTCCCCAAGCCCCCGCCCCCAAACCCCCGTCCCCAAGCCCTCGCCCCCAAGCCCCCGCCCCCAAGCCCCCGCCCCCAAACCCCCGCCCCCAAACCCCCGCCCCCAAGCCCCGCCCCCAAGCCCCCGCCCCAAACCCCCGCCCCCAAGCCCCCGCCCCCAAACCCCCATCCCCAAGCCCCCGCCCCCAAGCCCCCGCCCCAAGCCCCGTCCCCAAGCCCCCCGTCCCCAATGCCCCGTCCCCAAGTTTCCGTCCCCAAGCCCCAGTCCCCAAACCCCCGCCCCCAAGCCCCCCGTCCCCAAGCCCCCACCCCCGCCCCCAAGCCCCCGTCCCCAAAGCACCAACAACCCACAAAATGAACAAAATATTTAAAAATAGACAAAGACAAAGATAACGGTAAACAACAACAGAAAACAACAACAGAAAACAGAAGACAAGAACAGAAAATAACAACAGAAAACAGAAGACAACGACAGAAAACAACAACAGAAAACAGACGACAACGACAGAAAACAACAACAGAAAACAGAAGACAACAACAGAAAACAACGACAGAAAACAACAACAGAAAACAGACGACAACGACAGAAAACAACAACAGAAAACAGAAAACAACAACAGAAAACAGAAGACAACAACAGAAAACAGAAGTCAACGACAGAAAACAACAACAGAAAACAGACGACAACGACAGAAAACAACAACAGAAAAGAGAAGACAACGACAGAAAACAACAACAGAAAACAGAAGACAACAACAGAAAACAGAAGACAACAACAGAAAACAACAACAGAAAACAGAAGACAACAACAGAAAACAGAAGACAACAACAGAAAACAGAAGACAACAACAGAAAACAACAACAGAAAACAGACGACAACGACAGAAAACAACGACAGAAAACAACGGCAGAAAACAACGACAGAAAACAGACGACAACGACAGAAAACAACAACAGAAAACAGACGACAACGACAGAAAACAACGACAGAAAACAACAACAGAAAACAACAACAGAAAACAGAAGACAACGACAGAAAACAACGACAGAAAACAACAACAGAAAACAGAAGACAACGACAGAAAACAACAACAGAAAACAACAACAGAAAACAGACGACAACGACAGAAAACAACGACAGAAAACAACAACAGAAAACAGAAGACAACAACAGAAAACAGAAGACAACAACAGAAAACAGAAGACAACAACAGAAAACAGAAGACAACAACAGAAAACAACAACAGAAAACAGAAGACAACAACAGAAAACAGAAAACAACAACAGAAAACAGAAGACAACAACAGAAAACAACAACAGAAAACAGAAGACAACAACAGAAAACAGAAGACAACAACAGAAAACAGAAAACAACAACAGAAAACAGAAGACAACAACAGAAAACAGAAAACAACAACAGAAAACAGAAGACAACAACAGAAAACAACAACAGAAAACAGAAGACAACAACAGAAAACAGAAGACAACAACAGAAAACAGAAAATAACAACAGAAAACAGAAGACAACAACAGAAAACAACAACAGAAAACAACAATGCAAAAAGAAAAGACATCAGAGACAACAAAGATCATACCAGCAAGGTCAACAAAGATCATACCAGCAAGGTCAACAAAGATCATACCAGCAAGGTCAACAAAGATCATACCAGCAAGGTCAACAAAGAGCATACCAGCAAGGTCAACAAAGATCATACCAGCAAGGTCACGTAATATTGTAAAGATTTTAGCCCAGAGAGTCCATTTAAAAAATCTATAGTCAGTTAAGAACAAATTCTTAATTACAATGACGGCCTACACCGGCCAAACCTAGACGAAGCTGGACCAATTGTGTGGTGCCCTATGAGACTCCAAATCACAGCTGGTTGGATTTGAACCAGGGTGTCTGTGGTGATGCTTCAAGCACTGAGATGCAGTGTCTTAGACCGCTGTGCCACTACATCAGCAATGAGACATTGCAAGGATCTAGCTTATGGACTTAACATTAAACTGGAGTCATCGACATACATGGACACCTTTGTTTTTAAGCCTTGGATTTCTAATCCTCTAATGTTATTATCGGATTTAAATAGCTAGCATTTCAAATACAGTGCCTTGTGAAAGTATTCGGCCCCCTTGAACTTTGCAACCTTTTGCCACATTTCAGGCTTCAAACATAAAGATATAAAACTGTATTTTTTGTGAAGAATCAACAACAAGTGGGACACAAGCATGTAGTGGAACGACATTTATTGGATATTTCCACAAATCAAAAACTGAATACTTTCGCAAGACACTGTATATTTAACAAATCAAAAACGGAATACTTTCGCAATACTTTTACCCTTGTTTAACTCCTCTTTACAATTCAAAACTCTTTATGAAGTAGACTCTATTTCCTGTTTTTTTTTTAATGGACTGGTTCTTTATATTTGCCATCTGGGTCTTGTTTTAATAATAGAGAAATCAGATCTTCCTACTGAGTACCTGACAGACTATCCTTTCTATAGGAGTAGTTCAAACAAGCTAACAATGGAGCTTTTAGTATATAAAAAAAGGCTTGATATGTCATGTTTGTCATTTATTGTCATGTCTTGTCCCTGTGCTCCCCATGCTATTCGTTTCCCTCTGCTGGTCTTGTTTGGTTCTATCCTTCTCTCTCCCCCTCCCTCTCTCACTCTCTCGCTCTCTCTTCTCTCTGTCGTTCCGTTCCTGCTCCCAGCTGTTCCTATTCCCCTAATCATCATTTAGTCTTCCCACACCTGTTCCCGATCCTTTCCCCTGATTAGATTCCCTATTTATTCCTTTGTAATCCGTTCCTGTTCCGTCGGTTCCTTGTTTTGTATTCCATGCTGTAATTGCGTTTCGCCCTGTCCTGTCGTGTTTTTTTGCCGTGATTGTGTATCACCCTGTCCTGTCGTGTTTTGTGCCTTCTTCAGACGCTGCGTGTGAGCAGGTGTCTCAGTTGACTACGGCCTGCGCCTACCCGAAGCGACCTGCAGTCTGTGGCCGCTTCTCCAGTTGTTTTCCCCTCTACTATCTAGAGGATTTCAGTTATTCGGTTTTGAGCATTAATAAACTCTGTTTCTGTTAAGTCGCGTTTGGGTCCTCCTTCACCTGCATAACAGAAGGAACCGACCAAAGAATGGACCCAGCGACTTCAGACGCTCGTTACACTGCCGTCGAGTTCCAAGGAGCCATGCTCGGCAGACACGAGCAGGAATTGTCTGCTGCTCGCCATGCCGTGGAGAACCTGGCCGCTCAGGTTTCCGACCTCTCTGGACAGTTCCAGAGTCTACGTCTCGTGCCACCTGTTACTCCCTGGCCTGCCGAGCCTCCAGAACCCAGGGTTAATAACCCACCTTGCTACTCCGGGCAGCCCACTGAGTGCCGCTCCTTTCTCACGCAGTGTGAGATTGTGTTCTCTCTCCAACCCCCACATACTCTAGAGAGAGCTCGGGTTGCTTACGTCATTTCACTCCTTACTGGCCGGGCTCGAGAATGGGGCACAGCTATCTGGGAGGCAAGGGCTGATTGCTCTAACAGATTCCAGAACTTTAAAGAGGAGATGATTCGGGTTTTTGACCGTTCAGTTTTTGGTGAGGAGGCTTCTAGGGCCCTGGCTTCCTTATGCCAAGGTGAACGGTCCATAACGGATTATTCCATTGAGTTTCGCACTCTTGCTGCCTCTAGTGAGTGGAACGAGCCGGCGCTGCTCGCTCGTTTTCTGGAGGGACTCCACGCAGCGGTTAAGGATGAGATTCTTTCCCGGGAGGTTCCTTCAGATGTGGACTCTTTGATTGCTCTCGCCATCCGCATAGAACGACGGGTAGATCTTCGTCACCGGGCTCGTGGAAGAGAGCTCGCATCAACGGTGTTTCCCTGCTCCGCATCGCAACCATCTCCCTCTTCTGGCTTTGAGACTGAGCCCATGCAGCTGGAGGGATTCGCATCTCTCGAATAAGGAGAGGGAACAGAGGATCACCAACCGCCTGTGCCTCTATTGCGGAGTTGCTGGACATTTTGTTATTTCAT
>NW_025745119.1:0-19948 GCF_021184085.1 Oncorhynchus gorbuscha
ACATTGGAAAATTCATCCGACCAAAAGTCATGTCCTTAACATTGACCCTGTTATAACCAAGGCTAGTAGAGGAAAGGAGGCGAGAGTAACTCCAGACACACAGCAGACATGCAGCCTCTGCATCAATTATAAAGGGCAGCTTTGCACTTCAACCGGAGCTGACAGTTTGTGTGTGTGTGTGTGTGTGTGTGTGTGTGTGTGTGTGTGTGTGTGTGTGTGTGTGTGTGTGTGTGTGTGTGTGTGTGTGTGTGTGTGTGTGTGTGTGTGTGTGTGTGTGTGTGTGTGTGTGTGTGTGTGTGTGTGTGTGTGTGTGTGTGTGTGTGTGTGTGTGTGTGTGTGTGTGTGTGTGTGTGTGTGTGTGTTAATGCTGATAAGTAGAAGCAGAGGGATATGCATTCCTTCAACATTCATCACCAAAAATCTAAAACCCTTTAAATAACTCAAATGAATCACTATTATCGTTATCTTCATCGTTCTGTTCCATTCTTGCCATGGCGCCATGAGGTTGCCTAGGCAGAGAGCTCCTGTAAATTTATATGTATTTGTTGTTTATGTATTTTTTTTAAATATCAACAATTTCATGGTTGTAAGCTTAGTATTGATTATTTATATTTATATATATATCTATATATATATCAATTCAATTCAATGGAGTCATATGACTAGTAAGTCCGTTCGTTTGGTCAAAATAACCTAATGGCTAGCTAGCTTTTGTTTTTATCTGCAACTTTAGCTAGATGACACAGGCTTGGCCATCACAGAGGCTTGTTGTACAAGAACTCATGACACATCAATTATTGGGATAGTACACCTTGGAGAGAAATAACATTTGATTTGTAGTTTTGAGTGGATCTCTGACTCCAAGGTGCCCTAGTGAAATCTAGCGGGCGACGGCTTCCCCCAGGTGGGTGATACATGTTGCTTGAGGAGAATCTACCAACAGAGTCTACAGAGGAGCTGGGGACGGCATGGGCTGGCTTGATGTTTCGGACCTGTCTCCCTCCCTGCTGGATGTGACCACTGATTCCCCCTACTCAAGCCTGCATCAGAGAAGCTGGGGACGGCATGGGCTGGCTTGATGTTCCGGACCTGTCTCCCTCCCTGCTGGATGTGACCACTGACTCCCCCTACTCAAGCCTGCATCAGTGAATCAGAGGAGCTGAGAACAGCGTGGCAGAGGAGAGTGCTGAGGGGGGAGAATGAAGGCTCTTGCCTGACATTCAGGAGACTGCTGCAGGCTTGGCCTATGTGCTTCCCACCGAAGTTGGGTGTGATCTGGACGCGGCAGAGCCTCAGTTGAAGACCATTGTCCAGCCCAAGAACCACATGTCCCTTTTTTTAAGCATCTTTTAGATTCTCTGTATAAATATTGTATAATCATCATCATCATCATTATCATCACCATGCCATTGATTGATACCTTGAGATTTGGTCACAGTTCCACATGGTGAACAGTAGCCTTTTATGATGCTGCTCCTCAGTGACGACACTGAAAACAACAGAAACACCATCCGTCAATTTCCTAGGGGCCTATCGCAAACTAACACAGTACAATGGCAATTAATATCAATTGAAAGCACCTGAGGCATGAGTGATAACAAAAACAACAACACAAAGTCGCACACACAGACAAATGCCGATTCACAGATGGATGAAAATATGTTGTTGAAAATCGAAATGTTAGTGTTGTGGCCAGTACTTGAGATAGTATACAAAAATATTTGGGCTCACAAGTAAAAGGTTTCCATGAAGATGGGGCACTTGGAGTCCGGCACCATCTTAGTCTTCTGTCTGCCTCCAGGATCATCATCAGGTACCACACCCAACTGAGACAGAACACATTTAAATGACATTTGACTCATTTAGCAGACCCTCTTACCCAGACTTACAGTTAGTGCATTCATCTTAAGATAGCTAGGTGGGACGACCACATATCACAGTCAGAGTAAGTACATTTTTCCTCAAAGTAGCTAGAGTCAAAGTCTAATAAAAATAAAGGAACGTGCAAGGCATTCTTTTCTTTTTTGAGGGGAGGGTTGGGTGAGAAGGGTGTGCGAGGGTGGGTGCTGTGGGATTATTTAAGATACTTTTTGAAGAGGTAGGGTTTCAGATGTTTCAGAAGATGGACAGGGACTCTGCGGTCCTAGCTCAGGGGGAAGCCGGTTCCACCATTGGGGTGCCAGAACAGAGGAGAGCATGGACTGGGATGAGCGGGAGCTGCCCCCCCTTAAGTGTGGGAGAACCAAGAGACCAGATGTGGCAGGACGAGTACTCTGGTTGGGGTGTGAGAGTTCCAATCAAACCAGCATTATGGTATTTATGCACTTCCTCATTTCCTTCATAATATGATTCAATATAATCACATTTGTGTGGACAGTACTTGCATAGGACAGTATTTTGTAAACAAAGGCTCTTCATGAGTTGCGTTGGTGGGCTTGGACTGGGATTTCCAGACTGAGACTGACTAACGTTGTATTCACATCGGCATATACTCTGTGTAGACACAGAGAGTGGAAGACTAGAGCTGTCACTCTATGTTACTGAGGGTAACCTAGCAGATAGCTCAGAGTCTGTGACAGCGCAGTACGTCCTCCGCGTCTGTCTCCTAAACCCTCACACACACACACACAGACAAATGCACGCACACACACAATATAATACAGCCGGCACTAATCCGTCTGCCCTGTGCCAAGGTCTGCTGAGAGATGAAATCTGAACAAACAGGAAATCTAAATCCAGCCTTAACGAGGGGTTATGACTTCTGCTATTAGTTTAGCAGACCCGCTGAGTGTGTGTGGGGGTGGGGGTGGGGGGTGGGGGGTGGGGGTGGGGAGGTTCTTCCAGTCCAGCATTAACACACCTGATTAAACTAATCTAGATTGAATACCATGACTAGTTGATTGGGCTGGAACCAAAGCATGCACACGCCGCCGTGGAGGCGGTGTCACATACCTTAACATACGAGTCACATGTGGCGTGTTTCTTTCCCATAAGGCTCTTTGCCTCCATAACTGTGGGTACAAGATTGGGTATGTAGAAATGAATCATTCACAACAAACAATGAAATACCATCAGGACAATAAAGGGGACACATTTGTTGTGTGACTGGTCTCTGGTATTCAGTGAACCTACATGTATGATGAGAGGTTAGGGCAATGGAAGAGGTAGAATTACACCCTTTGATATCATCAGGAACACAGTATATAAACCAAATCATAAAATGGTTTGAGATTGAGATTTAAGACTGAGATACATTGAATTTAATCCAGGCCTAGATCCTCTTCCACTGGTACACAGTGAGGTTGAAAATATCTGTGTGTGTGTGTGTGAGGGCACTAGGTGACATGTCCCACTTTACCTCCCCACTGCTGCAACACAACCTCCACTTTACCTCCCCACTGCTGCAACACAACCTCCACTTTACCTCCCCACTGCTGCAATACAACCTCCACTTTACCTCCCCACTGCTGCAACACAATCTCCATTTTGCCTCCCCTCTGCTGCAACACAATCTCCACTTTACGTCCCCACTGCTGCAACACAACCTCCACTTTACCTCCCCACTGCTGCAACACAACCTCCACTTTACCTCCCCACTGCTGCAACACAATCTCCACTTTACCTCCCCTACTGCTGCAACACAACCTCCACTTTACCTCCCCACTGCTGCAACACAACCTCCACTTTACCTCCCCACTGCTGCAACACAACCTCCACTTTACCTCCCCACTGCTGCAACACAATCTCCACTTTGCCTCCCCCTCTGCTGCAACACAACCTCCACTTTACCTCCCCACTGCAACACAACCTCCACTTTACCTCCCCACTCCCCCACTGCTGCAACACAATCTCCACTTTACCTCCCCACTGCTGCAACACAACCTCCACTTTACCTCCCCACTGCTGCAACACAACCTCCACTTTACCTCCCCTCTGCTGCAACACAACCTCCAATGGTGACATATTATTTCAGAGAGTGTGCTGCACTGGTGGGTGTCACCATGCTGGGGACACTGTGTGTGTGTGTGTGTTCTATGTGTCTGACGGAGGCACACACACAGCCTGGCCTCTGACTTGAGCTGGGTTGACATTTGTTCCCTTTGTGTTTTCCCTTTAGGCTGCAGAATGACTCTCCACCACAGCCACACAAATTAGAGAGCAAACAGCAAACAGCAACAGAGAAACAGAGAGTGAGGAGAACAAGATGCCAGTGCAAAATAGCTTGGCAGTAAGGCAGAAACCATACAGAAACCCCACTATGATTTGCATAAAGAGCTGCACAATTCTCATACAAAGCACAATTTATATTCTACAGTGCCCTCCGTAATTATTGGGACAGTGAAGCAGTTTTTCTTTTTTTTGGCACTATACTCCAAAGGTTATTCCCCCATTTTAGGACACAATGACTATGGAGTTTAAGATCACACTGTCAGCTTTAATTTGAGGGAATATTCATCCCTATCGGGGAAACGTTTAGAAATTACAGCAGTTTTTGTACATAGTCCCCCCATTTTAGGGCACCAAAAGTACTGGACAAATTCACTTATTTGTGTATTAAAGTTGTAAAAAGTAAAGTATTTGATCCCATATTCATAGCACACAATGACTACATCAAGCTTGTGACTGTATTGTGTAATTTTGGAGTCACTTTTATTGTAAATATTTATAGAATATGTTTCTAAAAACTTCTACATTAATGTGGATGCCACCATGATTACAGATCATCTTGAATGATGTGTGAATAATGATAAGTGAGAAAGTTACAGACGCTCAAATATTTGACCCCCAAGACATCCTAACCTCTCACCATTACAAGAACAGGGGAGGCTAGCATTTTGGGGGGGGGGTATGATATTTGTGTATCTGTAACTTTCTCACTTAACTTTTTACGAATAAGTGAATTTGTCCCAATTCTTTTGGTGCCCTAAAATGGGGGGACTATGTACACAATTACATTTCTAAATGGTTAACACGATATGGATGAAAATACCCTCAAATTAAAGCTGTCAGAATCCTAACTTTTGGAGTATAGAGCCGAAAGAAGGAATAATATTTCACCGTCCCAGTAACTAGAGGGCGTAGTATATTCTGTGAATGAACATACCATGTTCGTAAGTGCCACACTATCAAACCTATTTAACCATGTTAAAAGAAGACAACTGTTTTACATGTCTGTGGTGGAATTGACAAACATGGAGCCTGCTGACGGGAGGATGACATCCTGGTACTCACCATGGACGATAAGGAGTCCATCCTCTGGGATGATTGACAGCTTCAGCTGACCTATAGGCAGAGAGCAGACAAGAAGATAGCGGTGCATCCATGTGCAACTGTGTTAGCGTCCTCTAGTCTAGTCCAGAACAATATGGGTGCTTAATCAGTAGGCTTAATAGACGTGAATACATTGTATAACCTTGAGCATGAATATTTGCTTTTATGAATCTCTTGATTTCCTTTTTGCATCTCCAGGATCTGAGATAAGAATATTTCCTGTGTAGTGTGGAAGGAAGATGGAGGGGGGGGGGGGACATTGCCTTGCTGATTACACACACAGAAGAGATCTGCACTGTCATTAACACAAGTAACTCAGTGTTGTATTGTGTTCTTGACTTAAACAGGATAGGTGCTGGGAGCTGGCAGTGCCCACACCCAAAGTAAACAGAATTGGCAGAGTTTGCAATCAATCTACGGTTGCTGTGTCCTGAGGCTTTGTGTGTTAGCATATCAACCATGCTGCTATTTACCCTGTGTGATATTGACTTTGGCACTGTAGCTAAACCCTACCCACCCCCATTATTATATAAAGATTGGATTGGACAAGCTAGGTATGACACTGGCCCAGTGTGCCTAGTGATGTTTGAGATTCCCACACTGAAGTTGGCATGGCTTTCTAGTTAGACTACTGTATTTGTCCTTGAACAACTAGCTGGAAACACTGTTTAAGCATGTGGTGGGTCACTAGAAGGGAGGTTAAGTGGGTCAGAATCTCAAAACGTTGAGAACTATGGGCTGGGGAGCGTTGAGGAAACTAAGGTAAAGCACGGTCATGGATGGGAAGAAGGAGGTATTTCCAAGACAGGGGTAAGTACCAGGACAGGGAGGGGAGCGAAGGAGTGCAGTTTACCAGGACAGAGAGCAACTGTAGCTTTTTAGAAATGAAGGGCACAGCCTGAGAGAGAGGGAGTGAATTAATAGAGCTTGGCAGACGAGGGAGCATTGAGCTCGGTGCATTACACCTCACAGACCCTGATGCTACACTGCTTTACACAGAGAGGGCACACACACACATACACACAGACACACACACACAAATCACATAACAGTGTTTTATAACACCTTGAGGAATCTTATTTACACCAAACCCTGTTTTGGCTTTGTGTACCTGCAAATCAAATATCACTTATTGTTCTTTATTTCTGAACAGTGCCTGCTTTAAATGCTGAATAGTACACTGCCCATTAGAGGGCTTGAAATAATTCAGCTGAAGGTGAGAAAGCAGTAAACCTGAACACATTAGCTTTAAAGATCAACAACAGGTGGTGAAAGTCCTAATGCTGGAATGAGGAGGTTAGCTAAGGAGCTGCTAAGTGAGGTTTGGACACAATGGAGGAAACAACAGCTGGCTATAACAACAGAATGAGATTTAAATATGACCTCAAATAGACCCAGTAGTCAACCAGGTGATTGTTGTGTAAGAAAACATATTAAAGAAGCCTTAACTGGCTCAATCAAACTGAGTCACCTATTCCCAAAACAGACCATGGGAGTTCCAGGCAATGGGAGTTCCAGGCAATGGGAGTTCCAGACAATGGACGTTCCAGGCAATGGGAGTTCCAGACAATGGGAGTTCCAGACAATGGGAGTTCCAGGCAATGGGAGTTCCAGACAATGGACGTTCCAGGCAATGGGAGTTCCAGACAATGGGAGTTCCAGGCAATGGGAGTTCCAGACAATGGGAGTTCCAGGCAATGGGAGTTCCAGACAATGGGAGTTCCAGGCAATGGGAGTTCCAGGCAATGGGAGTTCCAGACAATGGGAGTTCCAGGCAATGGGAGTTCCAGACAATGGACGTTCCAGGCAATGGGAGTTCCAGACAATGGACGTTCCAGGCAATGGGAGTTCCAGACAATGGGAGTTCCAGGCAATGGGAGTTCCAGACAATGGACGTTCCAGGCAATGGGAGTTCCAGACAATGGGAGTTCCAGACAATGGGAGTTCCAGACAATGGACGTTCCAGGCAATGGGAGTTCCAGACAATGGGAGTTCCAGACAATGGACAATGGGAGTTCCAGACAATGGAGTTCCACAATGGGAGTTCCAGACGTTCCAGGCAATGGGAGTTCCAAGACAATGGGAGTTCCAGACAATGGACAGGCAATTCCAGGCAATGGGAGTTCCAGAAAATGGGAGTTCCAGACAATGGGAGTTCCAGACAATGGGAGTTCCAGAGCAATGGGAGTTCCAGACAATGGGAGTTCCAGACAATGGGAGTTCCAGACAATGGAGTTCCAGGCAATGGGAGTTCCAGGCAATGGGAGTTCCAGACAATGGACGTTCCAGGCAATGGGAGTTCCAGACAATGGGAGTTCCAGACAATGGGAGTTCCAGACAATGGGAGTTCCAGGCAATGGGAGTTCCAGGCAATGGGAGTTCCAGACAATGGGAGTTCCAGACAATGGACGTTCCAGGCAATGGGAGTTCCAGACAATGGGAGTTCCAGGCAATGGGAGTTCCAGACAATGGGAGTTCCAGACAATGGACGTTCCAGGCAATGGGAGTTCCAGACAATGGGAGTTCCAGGCAATGGGAGTTCCAGGCAATGGTAGTTGTCATGTTTGTCATTTATTGTCATGTCTTGTCCCTGTGCTCCCCATGCTATTCGTTTCCCTCTGCTGGTCTTGTTTGGTTCTTTCCTCCTTCTGTCTCAGTCGACTACGGCCTGCGCCTACCCGGCGACCTGCAGTCTGTGGCCGCTTCTCCAGTTGTTTCCCCTCTACAAGTCTAGAGGATTTCTGTTATTCCGTTTTGGACTTTAATAAACTCTGTTTCTGTTAAGTCGCTTTTGGGTCCTCTTTCACCTGCATGACAGAAGGAACCGACCGAGGAATGGACCCAGCGACTTCAGACGCTCGTTACACTGCCGTCGAGATCCAAGGAGCCACGCTCGGCAGACACGAGCAGGAATTGTCTGCTGCTCGCCATGCCGTGGAGAACCTGGCTGCTCAGGTTTCCGACCTCTCTGGACAGTTCCAGAGTCTACGTCTCGTGCCACCTGTTACTTCCTGGCCTGCCGAGCCTCCAGAACCTAGGGTTAATAACCCACCTTGCTACTCCGGGCAGCCCACTGAGTGCCGCTCCTTTCTCACGCAGTGTGAGATTGTGTTCTCTCTCCAACCCAACACATACTCTAGAGAGAGAGCTCGGGTTGCTTACGTCATATCACTCCTTACTGGCCGGGCTCGAGAATGGGGCACAGCTATTTGGGAGGCAAGGGCTGATTGCTCTAACGAATTCCAGAACTTTAAAGAGGAGATGATTCGGGTTTTTGACCGTTCAGTTTTTGGTGGGGAGGCTTCTAGGGCCCTGGCTTCCTTATGCCAAGGTGAACGGTCCATAACGGATTATTCCATTGAGTTTCGCACTCTTGCTGCCTCTAGTGAGTGGAACGAGCCGGCGCTGCTCGCTCGTTTTCTGGAGGGACTCCACGCAGTGGTTAAGGATGAGATTCTCTCCCGGGAGGTTCCTTCAGATGTGGACTCTTTGATTGCTCTCGCCATCCGCATAGAACGACGGGTAGATCTTCGTCACCGGGCTCGTGGAGGAGAGCTCGCATCAACGGTGTTTCCCTGCTCCGCATCGCAACCATCTCCCTCCTCTGGCTTTGAGACTGAGCCCATGCAGCTGGGAGGGATTCGCATCTCGAATAAGGAGAGGGAACGGAGGATCACCAACCGCCTGTGCCTCTATTGCGGAGTAGCTGGACATTTTGTTAATTCATGTCCAGTAAGAGGCCAGAGCCCATCAGTAAGCGGAGGGCTACTGGTGAGCGCTACTACTCAGGTCCCTTCATCTAGATCTTGTACTACTATGTCGGTCCATCTACGCTGGACCGGTTCGGGTGCTACATGCAGTGCTTTGATTGACTCTGGGGCTGAGGGTTGTTTCATGGACGAAGCATGGGCTCGGAAACATAACATTCCTTTCAGACCGTTAGACAGGCCTACGCCCATGTTTGCCTTAGATGGTAGTCATCTTCCCAGTATCAAATTTGAGACACTACCTTTAACTCTCACAGTATCTGGTAACCACAGTGAGACTATTTCTTTTTTGATTTTCCGTTCACCGTTTACACCTGTTGTTTTGGGTCATCCCTGGCTTGTATGTCATAATCCTTCTATTAATTGGTCTAGTAATTCTATCCTATCCTGGAACGTTTCTTGTCATGTGAAGTGTTTAATGTCTGCCATCCCTCCCATTTCTTCTGTCCCTACTTCTCAGGAGGAACCTGGCGATTTGACAGGAGTGCCGGAGGAATATCATGATCTGCGCACGGTCTTCAGTCGGTCCCGAGCCAACTCCCTTCCTCCTCACCGGTCGTATGATTGTAGTATTGATCTCCTTCCGGGGACCACTCCTCCTCGAGGTAGACTATACTCTCTGTCGGCTCCCGAACGTAAGGCTCTCGAGGATTATTTGTCTGTGTCTCTTGACGCCGGTACCATAGTGCCTTCTTCTTCTCCGGCCGGGGCGGGGTTCTTTTTGTTAAAAAGAAGGACGGTACTCTGCGCCCTGCGTGGATTATCGAGGGCTGAATGACATAACGGTTAAGAATCGTTATCCGCTTCCCTTATGTCATCAGCCTTCGAGATTCTGCAGGGAGCCAGGTGCTTTACTAAGTTGGACCTTCGTAACGCTTACCATCTCGTGCGCATCAGAGAGGGGGACGAGTGGAAAACGGCGTTTAACACTCCGTTAGGGCATTTTGAGTACCGGGTTCTGCCGTTCGGTCTCGCCAATGCGCCAGCTGTTTTTCAGGCATTAGTTAATGATGTTCTGAGAGACATGCTGAACATTTTTGTTTTTGTCTATCTTGACGATATCCTGATTTTTTCTCCGTCACTCGAGATTCATGTTCAGCACGTTCGACGTGTTCTACAGCGCCTTTTAGAGAATTGTCTCTACGTAAAGGCTGAGAAGTGCTCTTTTCATGTCTCCTCCGTTACTTTTCTCGGTTCCGTTATTTCCGCTGAAGGCATTCAGATGGATTCCGCTAAGGTCCAAGCTGTCAGTGATTGGCCCGTTCCAAGGTCACGTGTCGAGTTGCAGCGCTTTTTAGGTTTCGCTAATTTCTATCGGCGTTTCATTCGTAATTTCGGTCAAGTTGCTGCCCCTCTCACAGCTCTTACTTCTGTCAAGACGTGTTTTAAGTGGTCCGGTTCCGCCCAGGAGCTTTTGATCTTCTAAAAGAACGTTTTACGTCCGCTCCTATCCTCGTTACTCCTGACGTCACTAGACAATTCATTGTCGAGGTTGACGCTTCAGAGGTAGGCGTGGGAGCCATCCTATCCCAGCGCTTCCAGTCTGACGATAAGGTTCATCCTTGCGCTTATTTTTCTCATCGCCTGTCGCCATCTGAGCGCAACTATGATGTGGGTAACCGTGAACTGCTCGCCATCCGCTTAGCCCTAGGCGAATGGCGACAGTGGTTGGAGGGGGCGACCGTTCCTTTTGTCGTTTGGACAGACCATAAGAACCTTGAGTACATCCGTTCTGCCAAACGACTTAATGCCCGTCAAGCTCGTTGGGCGTTGTTTTTCGCTCGTTTCGAGTTTGTGATTTCTTACCGTCCGGGTAGCAAGAACACCAAGCCTGATGCCTTATCCCGTCTGTTTAGTTCTTCTGTGGCTTCTACTGATCCCGAGGGGATTCTTCCTTATGGGCGTGTTGTCGGGTTAACAGTCTGGGGAATTGAAAGACAGGTTAAGCAAGCACTCACGCACACTGCGTCGCCGCGCGCTTGTCCTTGTAACCTCCTTTTCGTTCCTGTTTCCACTCGTCTGGCTGTTCTTCAGTGGGCTCACTCTGCCAAGTTAGCTGGTCATCCCGGTGTTCGAGGCACTCTTGCGTCTATTCGCCAGCGCTTTTGGTGGCCGACTCAGGAGCGTGACACGCGCCGTTTCGTGGCTGCTTGTTCGGACTGCGCGCAGACTAAGTCGGGTAACTCTCCTCCTGCCGGTCGTCTCAGACCGCTCTCCCCATTCCTTCTCGACCATGGTCTCACATTGCCTTAGACTTCATTACCGGTCTGCCTTTGTCTGCGGGGAAGACTGTGATTCTGACGGTTGTCGATAGGTTCTCTAAGGCGGCACATTTCATTCCCTCGCTAAACTTCCTTCCGCTAAGGAGACGGCACAAATCATTATTGAGAATGTATTCAGAATTCATGGCCTCCCGTTAGACGCCGTTTCAGACAGAGGCCCGCAATTCACGTCACAGTTTTGGAGGGAGTTCTGTCGTTTGATTGGTGCGTCCGTCAGTCTCTCTTCCGGGTTTCATCCCCAGTCTAACGGTCAAGCAGAGAGGGCCAATCAGACGATTGGTCGCATACTACGCAGCCTTTCTTTCAGAAACCCTGCGTCTTGGGCAGAACAGCTCCCTGGGCAGAATACGCTCACAATTCGCTTCCTTCGTCTGCTACCGGGTTATCTCCGTTTCAGAGTAGTCTGGGTTACCAGCCTCCTCTGTTCTCATCCCAGCTTGCCGAGTCCAGCGTTCCCTCCGCTCAAGCGTTTGTCCAACGTTGTGAGCGCACCTGGAGGAGGGTGAGGTCTGCACTTTGCCGTTACAGGGCACAGACGGTGAGAGCCGCCAATAAACGCAGGATTAAGAGTCCAAGGTATTGTTGCGGCCAGAGAGTGTGGCTTTCCACTCGCAACCTTCCTCTTACGACAGCTTCTCGTAAGTTGACTCCGCGGTTCATTGGTCCGTTCCGTGTCTCCCAGGTCGTCAATCCTGTCGCTGTACGACTGCTTCTTCCGCGACATCTTCGTCGCGTCCATCCTGTCTTCCATGTCTCCTGTGTTAAGCCCTTTCTTCGCACCCCCGTTCGTCTTCCCTCCCCCTCCCGTCCTTGTCGAGAGCGCACCTATTTACAAGGTACATAAGATTATGGACATGCGTTCTCGGGGACGGGGTCACCAATACCTAGTGGATTGGGAGGGTTACGGTCCTGAGGAGAGGAGTTGGGTTCCGTCTCGGGACGTGCTGGACCGTTCGCTCATCGATGATTTCCTCCGTTGCCGCCAGGATTCCTCCTCGAGTGCGCCAGGAGGCGCTCGGTGAGTGGGGGGTACTGTCATGTTTGTCATTTATTGTCATGTCTTGTCCCTGTGCTCCCCATGCTATTCGTTTCCCTCTGCTGGTCTTGTTTGGTTCTTTCCCTCCTTCTATCCCTCTCTCTCCCCCTCCCTCTCTCACTCTCTCGCTCTCTCTTCTCTCTGTCGTTCCGTTCCTGCTCCCAGCTGTTCCTATTCCCCTAATCATCATTTAGTCTTCCCACACCTGTTCCCGATCCTTTCCCCTGATTAGAGTCCCTATTTATTCCTTTGTGATCCGTTCCTGTCCCGTCGGTTCCTTGTATTGTATTCACCATGCTGTGATTGCGTTTCGCCCTGTCCTGTCGTGTTTTTGCCGTGATTGTGTATCACCCTGTCCTGTCGTGTTTTGTGCCTTCATCAGATGCTGCGTGTGAGCAGGTGTCTCAGTCGACTACGGCCTGCGCCTACCCGAAGCGACCTGCAGTCTGTGGCCGCTTCTCCAGTTGTTTCCCCTCTACAAGTCTAGAGGATTTCTGTTATTCCGTTTTGGACTTTAATAAACTCTGTTTCTGTTAAGTCGCTTTTGGGTCCTCTTTCACCTGCATGACAGTAGTTCCAGACAATGGGAGTTCCAGACAATGGACGTTCCAGGCAATGGGAGTTCCAGACAATGGGAGTTCCAGACAATGGGAGTTCCAGGCAATGGGAGTTCCAGACAATGGACGTTCCAGGCAATGGGAGTTCCAGACAATGGGAGTTCCAGGCAATGGGAGTTCCAGACAATGGGAGTTCCAGGCAATGGGAGTTCCAGACAATGGGAGTTCCAGGCAATGGGAGTTCCAGGCAATGGGAGTTCCAGACAATGGGAGTTCCAGGCAATGGGAGTTCCAGACAATGGACGTTCCAGGCAATGGGAGTTCCAGACAATGGACGTTCCAGGCAATGGGAGTTCCAGACAATGGGAGTTCCAGGCAATGGGAGTTCCAGACAATGGACGTTCCAGGCAATGGGAGTTCCAGACAATGGGAGTTCCAGACAATGGGAGTTCCAGACAATGGACGTTCCAGGCAATGGGAGTTCCAGACAATGGACGTTCCAGGCAATGGGAGTTCCAGACAATGGGAGTTCCAGACAATGGACGTTCCAGGCAATGGGAGTTCCAGAAAATGGGAGTTCCAGACAATGGGAGTTCCAGACAATGGGAGTTCCAGAGAATGGGAGTTCCAGACAATGGGAGTTCCAGACAATGGGAGTTCCAGACAATGGACGTTCCAGGCAATGGGAGTTCCAGGCAATGGGAGTTCCAGACAATGGACGTTCCAGGCAATGGGAGTTCCAGACAATGGGAGTTCCAGACAATGGGAGTTCCAGACAATGGGAGTTCCAGACAATGGGAGTTCCAGGCAATGGGAGTTCCAGACAATGGGAGTTCCAGACAATGGACGTTCCAGGCAATGGGAGTTCCAGACAATGGGAGTTCCAGGCAATGGGAGTTCCAGACAATGGGAGTTCCAGACAATGGACGTTCCAGGCAATGGGAGTTCCAGGCAATGGGAGTTCCAGGCAATGGTAGTTCCAGACAATGGGAGTTCCAGACAATGGACGTTCCAGGCAATGGGAGTTCCAGACAATGGACGTTCCAGGCAATGGGAGTTCCAGGCAATGGGAGTTCCAGCACACTACAAGATGGCATTACTCTCAATGCCATCACGTGGCCAATCAATGACTAATCAGAAATGACAAGGATTCACATACCGTATACTTTCATTTAATCTCACGAGCTGTTACGAAGTCTGTAGGAATTCCTGGTTGAGACAGGTTAAACAGTAAAGGAAATAAAGAGAGGAGGAGTTCAATGCTTAGCCAACTGTATGTGCATGCCTGGGGTAGTAGGAGTAATGCCATCTCCTGCGCTGTCTGTGTCTGTGGCAGCAGTGTGGAGCTACTGGAGCGTTGTTCAATAGCCTGCCATGATGTTAGGGTGGTGGGAGGTCAGAGGGAAAGACCCAGTGTCTGGCGCCAACCAGTCCAGAGAGGAGAACTGTGCTCGGGGCAGAGATAACGGGAGAGACTGGAGACAATGGGAACGCATCTGATGCACCTGTCACTGGCATGCCAGTCTCCATAGTGAAGGACTGAAACTGGTAGAGGGTAGGAGGCAGGAAGAGACGGGGAGACACAGAACGACACTGGAACTGGGAGCCATTGAGGAAGACTGGGAGAGAAGTTGAGAGACAGAAGGGGAAAGTAGGAGAGACTGTGACAGAAATAAAAATGGGTCAGACTAGGAAAGCCTGACAACAATGGGCATCTATTCTTTTGGCATACCAGCTCCCAGCTCCCAGCTCCCAGCTCCCAGCTCCCAGCTCATGTCACACAGAGCAGAACCCAGCCACAGTACCAGAGGCAGGACAAAGGACAGAGAGAGTTCAGAGACAACAATGGCTTGGAAAACACTCCAGAGTTTCAACTTTATTCAATCGAACAATCAATCTAATATATTTATAAACCTCTTTTTACATCAGCAGATGTCACAAAGTGCTTATACAGAAACCTAGAGGGCAATTGGTGTTGCAGCGAAGGTGAATAAAACACTGAACAGATAACATCCACATGGGTCACAATGCACACAGTTACACTAAATACAATGAGCTAGTACATCATGTCATAGGGTCGACAGCCTTCAACATGAATATACTCAGTCGGCCTACTAGTGATCAGCATTAGCAGCAGCACAAAAGTATAGCAAGCCAACGTTGCCTAATAAGTAAGGTGCTCTGTGCATTCTTAGAATGTCTAGTCAACAAAATATCAACAATGTGCCGACAAAACAAAAAAGCATCATCAACGTCATCATCTTCCTCATCAACAACATATTACCATCGTCATCCCCAGCCGGCGGAGAGTTCTTCTTTGTAGAGAAGAAGGACAAAACCCTGCATCTGTGCATCGACTACTGAGGTCTCAGCGACATCACGGTGAAGAAACGCAACCCTCTACCTCACATCTCCTCAGCCTTCGAGCTGCTCCAGAGGGGCACCCGTGTTCTCCAAGCTGGACCTACCGAACGCCTACCACCTGGTGTGCAACATGTTAAACCGGTTCGTATTTGTCTACCTCGATGACATCCTCTTCTTCTCCCACTCCACCCAAGAACATGTGCTCTACGTCCGACAGTTTCTGCAAAGAACCCATTACTCCTGACAATAGTCGACCAATTAGTCTACTCCCTACACTCAGTAAGATATTGGTGGGTACTGTGAGTAGACAAATGTGGGAGTGCATGGAAAAGAATGATCTGATTACAGCCAATCAGCATGCTTATCGCTGAAACCATTCCACTACCACTGCATTGGTTGACATGACTGACCAGTGGCTCAATGCTATGGATAATGGCACATTTGTAGGTGTACTCTTTATAGGTTTCAATGCAGCATTTGATTTAGTGGATCATGAAAAAGTGCTGTTTGTCTGTTCAATTAGGAAAAGGCCAAAACAGCATGGGATACAATTAAGTATGGGAGGAGTACAAATTGAAGAAGTGGCAGAAACCAAACTATTGGGAGTGCAGCTAGACAACTGCTTATCATGGTCGTCTCAAATAACTAATATACAGTGCCTTGCGAAAGTATTCGGCCCCCTTGAACTTTGCGACCTTTTGCCACATTTCAGGCTTCAAACATAAAGATATAAAACTGTATTTTTTTGTGAAGAATCAACAACAAGTGAGACACAATCATGAAGTGGAACGACATTTATTGGATATTTCAAACTTTTTTAACAAATTAACAAATCAAAAACTGAAAAATTGGGCGTGCAAAATTATTCAGCCCCTTTACTTTCAGTGCAGCAAACTCTCTCCAGAAGTTCAGTGAGGATCTCTGAATGATCCAATGTTGACCTAAATGACTAATGATGATAAATACAATCCACCTGTGTGTAATCAAGTCTTCGTATAAATGCACCTGCACTGTGATAGACTCAGAG
Source organism: Oncorhynchus gorbuscha (assembly GCF_021184085.1). Lineage (NCBI taxonomy): Eukaryota > Metazoa > Chordata > Actinopteri > Salmoniformes > Salmonidae > Oncorhynchus > Oncorhynchus gorbuscha. The sequence goes on from NW_025745119.1 coordinate 16,305, forward strand.
GTCCGTTAAAAGCGCAGAGAGCATCATGAAGAACAAGGAACACACCAGGCAGGTCCGAGATACTGTTGTGAAGAAGTTTAAAGTCGGATTTGGATACAAAAAGATTTCCCAAGCTTTAAACATCCCAAGGAGCACTGTGCAAGCGATAATATTGAAATGGAAGGAGTATCAGACAACTGCAAATCTACCAAGACCTGGCCGTCCCTCTAAACTTTCAGCTCATACAAGGAGAAGACTGATCAGAGATGCAGCCAAGAGGCCCATGATCACTCTGGATGAACTGCAGAGGTCTACAGCTAAGGTGGGAGACTCTGTCCATAGGACAACAATCAGTCGTATATTGCACTGGCCTTTATGGAAGAGTGGCAAGAAGAAAGCAATTTCTTAAAGATATCCATAAAAAGTGTTGTTTAAAGTTTGCCACAAGCCACCTGGGAGACACACCAAACATGTGGAAGAAGGTGCTCTGGTCAGATGAAACCAAAATTAAACTTTTTGGCAACAATGCAAAACGTTATGTTTGGCGTAAAAGCAACACAGCTCATCACTCTGAACACACCATCCCCACTACTGTCAAACATGGTGGTGGCAGCATCATGGTTTGGGCGTGCTTTTCTTCAGCAGGGACAGGGAAGATGGTTAAAATTGATGGGAAGATGGATGGAGCCAAATACAGGACCATTCTGGAAGAAAACCTGATGGAGTCTGCAAAAGACCTGAGACTGGGATTTGTCCTGACCTGAGGAGATTTGTCTTCCAACAAGACAATGATCCAAAACATAAAGCAAAATCTACAATGGAATGGTTCAAAAATAAACATATCCAGGTGTTAGAATGGCCAAGTCAAAGTCCAGACCTGAATCCAATCGCGAATCTGTGGAAAGAACTGAAAACTGCATGCATAATCAGAAGGATAGCTAAATATTTACCAGGAATAAATTATTCAGCAAATAACACAAGCATTAATTGAGAGTCAGGTGAACTACTGTTCGGTGGTCTGGGGAAATACTTCATCAAGTGAAGTTAGGAGGCTGCAGAATGCACAGAATAAAGCAGCAAGTATTGTTTTAAGGTGGAGATATGGTTCTTCTGTTGCAGTCATGCGCAGTGTTCTTGGTTGGTCATCAATCGACAATGTAATTGAAAAAAACATGCTTATTTTATTTTATAATATACATCATTTAAAACGGCCAAGTTCTATTCACAACGGTATTCAGTTGGTAAGAGACAGACATTCCGTAAATACTAGGAATAGATTGTCCACCATCTATGCATTATCCAGACAGAAAAGAGAAATAGGCAAAAGAACATTTAGATTTAGAGCAATAAAGAAATGGAATAAATTAACTAAGCTAACTAGAAACCTTTCAATATATAAATGTAAACCGTATTTTAAAACAATGTAAATATAGTATATAGAAATATTGTGGGACTATAGTAGATGAAGAATCAATATTTTTTAGATTGAGTATTTATTGGCTCATTATGCTAGTATTATGTATGTTTGTTTGTAATAGTGTGTTATATGTGAAAGTGTGTTTGTATTATAAATTGTATTTTAATGTTTAAGGACTCTTGGAAGATTAGTCCAAATGGGGACTAAAAGAGATCCTAATAAAATCAAGTCAAATCTCAATGCCTCCTGGAGAGCAAGCTTTTTGTAAAAGCTGAGAAGTGTGAATTAATTCGGTCCACTATCCTCTTTCTGGGCTACATCATTACTGCAGGGAGTGTAGAGATGGATCTCGGGAAGGTGAGAGGGGTGGGGGATTGGCCCCAGCTCACATCCAGATTCCAGCTGCTGCGGTTCCTGGGCTTCGCCAACTTTTATTGGTGCTTTTTCCGGGGGTACAGCACCCTGGCTACCCCTGTCTGCACTCACCTCTCCCAAGGTTCCGTTCACGTGGTCTCCAGCTGCTGATTGGGCGTTCTGGAATCTCAAACACTGCTTCACCACAGCTCCCATCTTGATTCATCCTGACCCGTCCCGCCAGTTTGTGATGGAGGCTGATGCTTCTGATGTTGGAGTGGGGGCTGTCCTGTCCCAGCGTTCTGCCCTGGACCTCAAGTTACATCCCTGTGCCTTCTTCTGCCACCGCCTCAACGCCACAGAGAGGAACTACTATGAGGGGAATCGTGAGCTGCTTGCAGTGAAGTTGGCGTTGGAGGAGTGGAGGCACAGGCTGGAGCGGGCAGAACATCCATTCATTGTGTGGACCGACCACAAGAACCTGGAACATCAGTGCACCGCCAAGCGCCTCAATTCCAGGCAGCCTATATGGGCCTTAGGGCTCACCCGGTTTAACTTCTCCTTCTCCTACCGGCCGGGATCCTAGAACTTCAAGCCAGATGTGCTGTCACGCCGCTATAGCCCCACGACTTCTACCCCAGAACCTGAGACCATAGTTCCCACCTCCTGCCTGGTGACAGCACTCAGCTGGGGAATAGGGAAGCAGGTTCGGGAGGCGCTGCGCTCCCAGCCAAACCCCGGGGAGGGGGGGGGTCCAGATAACCGGATGTTCATGCCTGACGTGGTTTACATGCCTGACAGGGGCCTGGGTGGCTTTCCACGTCAGACTCTGGCTTTTATGCGACAACACTTTTGGTGGCCTACCATGGTCCCTGACTTCTCCGCATTCATCGCCACTTGCACAGTTTGCTCACAAAACAAGACTCCTCGGCAAGCTCCGGCTGGTCTCCTCCAACCTCTGCCTGTCCCTCACCATCCCTGAGCTCACATTTCCCTGGTCTTTGTCACGGTTCTTCCCCTGTCTGATGACAACACCGCCATCGTGACTGTGGTGGATCGGTTTTCCAAAGCCACCCACTTGATTCCTCTCCCCAAACTACCCTCTGCCAAAGAGACTGCCCAGCTCATGGTGCGGCACGTCATCCAGATCCATGGACTACCAGTTGACATGGTCTCTGACCGGGGCCCTCAGTTCTTGTCCCGGTTCTGGAAGGCATTCTTCACCCTCATTGGGTTGTCGGCCAGCAGGCCTTTCACATTTTGAGTGTTCCCTGAGGTATCAGCCCCCTCTCTTCCTTGAGCAGGAAGAAGAGATCGGCATACCATCTGCCCAGATGTTTGTCCTCCCCGCTGTCGGCCCTCCTCAAGACCACCTCCAAGTATCGACGACAAGCGGCTCGCCACCGGACCCCGGCTCCCCGGTATCATCTCGGGCAGAAGGTATGGCTGTCCACCTGTGATCTGCCCCTCTGGGTGGAATCCTGCAAACTCTCCCCCCGGTTTATCGTCCCGTTTCCCATCTCCAAAATCATTATCCCCGCTGCTGTTCATCTGCTGTTGCCCCGTACCCTTCGTATACATCCTACCTTTCATGTGTCCAGAGTTAAACCCATGTCTCACAGGCCTTTGTCTCCTGTTTCCAGTATACCAGTGTTCTTGGTTTGTCTGTTGCCAGTTCGTTTTGCCCGTAAAAACTACCAGCGTTTGTTTCCCTGCATCTGCCTGTTTTCCTGCTCCTGTTTTCTAGTCCTTACCGGTTTTGACCATTCTGCCTGCCCTGACCCTGAGACTGCCTGCCGTTCTGGACCCTTTACACCCTCTCTGGATTATTGACCCCTACCAGCCCTGACCCTGAGACTGCCTGCCGTTCTGGACCCTTTACACCCTCTCTGGA
>NW_025745119.1:20448-200000 GCF_021184085.1 Oncorhynchus gorbuscha
CTTGCTGAAAAATTGTCCAGTGTTCCTATAATCTAGTTTTAAACAGTACTGCAAAAACGTAACTTACAAGAGTGCATCAAACATGATTTAGACCTTGTTTATGGAAAAGTGTTTATTTCTGTATTTGAAAAACGTAACCTACAGAGTGCATCAAACATGATTTAGACCTTGTTTATGGAAAAGTGTTTATTTCTGTATTTGAAAAACGTAACCTACAGAGTGCATCAAACATGATTTAGACCTTGTTTATGGAAAAGTGTTTATTTCTGTATTTGAAAAACGTAACCTACAGAGTGCATCAAACATGATTTAGACCTTGTTTATGGAAAAGTGTTTATTTCTGTATTACAAGGTTGCAACTTGCTGAAAAATTGTCCAGTGTTCCTATAATCTAGTTTTAAACAGTACTGCAAAACGTAACTTACAAGAGTGCATCAAACATGATTTAGACCTTGTTTATGGAAAAGTGTTTATTTCTGTATTTCAAAAACGTAACCTTCAGAGTGCATCAAACATGATTTAGACCTTGTTTATGGAAAAGTGTTTATTTCTGTATTACAAGGTTGCAACTTGATGACAATTGTCCACATTGTATCATCTAGTTTAAACAGTACTGCAATAATGTTACAGAGTGCATCAAACATGATTTAGACCTTGTTTACGGAAAAGAGTTTATTTCTGTATTACAAGGTTGCAACTTGATGACAATTGTCCACATTGTATCATCTAGTTTAAACAGTACTGCAATAATGTTACAGAGTGCATCAAACATGATTTTGACCTTGTTTATGGAAAAGTGTTTATTTCTGTATTTCAAGGTTGCAACTTGCTGAAAAATTGTCCACAGTGTTCAGATCATCTAGTTTTAAACAGTACTGCAAAAACGTAACCTACAGAGTGCATCAAACATGATTTAGACCTTGTTTATGGAAAAGTGTTTATTTCTGTATTACAAGGTTGCAACTTGATGACAATTGTCCAGTGTTCCTATCAATCTAGTTTTAAACAGTACTGCAAAACGTAACTTACAAGAGTGCATCAAACATGATTTAGACCTTGTTTATGGAAAAGTGTTTATTTCTGTATTTCAAGGTTGCAACTTGTATCATCTAGTTTAAACAGTACTGCAAAAACGTAACCTACAGAGTGCATCAAACATGATTTAGACCTTGTTTATGGAAAAGTGTTTATTTCTGTATTTTCAACTTGTATCATCTAGTTTTAAACAGTACTGCAAAAACGAGTGCATCAAACATGATTTAGACCTTGTTTATGGAAAAGTGTTTATTTCTGTATTTCAAAAACGTAACCTACAGAGTGCATCAAACATGATTTAGACCTTGTTTATGGAAAAGTGTTTATTTCTGTATTTCAAGGTTGCAACTTGCTGACAATTGTCCACATTGTATCATCTAGTTTAAACAGTACTGCAAAAACGTAACCTACAGAGTGCATCAAACATGATTTAGACCTTGTTTATGGAAAAGTGTTTATTTCTGTATTACAAGGTTGCAACTTGTATCATCTAGTTTAAACAGTACTGCAAAAACGTAACCTACAGAGTGCATCAAACATGATTTAGACCTTGTTTATGGAAAAGTGTTTATTTCTGTATTTCAAGGTTGCAACTTGCTGAAAAATTGTCCACAGTGATCAGATCATCTAGTTTTAAACAGTACTGCAAAAACGTAACCTACAGAGTGCATCAAACATGATTTAGACCTTTATGGAAAAGTGTTTATTTCTGTATTTCAAGGTTGCAACTTGATGACAATTGTCCAGTGTTCCTATCATCTAGTTTTAAACAGTACTGCAAAAACGTAACTTACAAGAGTGCATCAAACATGATTTAGACCTTGTTTATGGAAAAGTGTTTATTTCTGTATTTCAAGGTTGCAACTTGTATCATCTAGTTTAAACAGTACTGCAAAAACGTAACCTACAGAGTGCATCAAACATGATTTAGACCTTGTTTATGGAAAAGTGTTTATTTCTGTATTTCAAGGTTGCAACTTGTATCATCTAGTTTTAAACAGTACTGCAAAAAACGTAACTTACAAGAGTGCATCAAACATGATTTAGACCTTGTTTATGGAAAAGTGTTTATTTCTGTATTTCAAAAACGTAACCTACAGAGTGCATCAAACATGATTTAGACCTTGTTTATGGAAAAGTGTTTATTTCTGTATTTCAAGGTTGCAACTTGCTGACAATTGTCCACATTGTATCATCTAGTTTAAACAGTACTGCAAAAACGTAACCTACAGAGTGCATCAAACATGATTTAGACCTTGTTTATGGAAAAGTGTTTATTTCTGTATTTCAAGGTTGCAACTTGCTGAAAAATTGTCCACAGTGATCAGATCATCTAGTTTTAAACAGTACTGCAAAAACGTAACCTACAGAGTGCATCAAACATGATTTAGACCTTGTTTATGGAAAAGTGTTTATTTCTGTATTTCAAGGTTGCAACTTGATGAAAAATTGTCCAGTGTTCAGATCAATTAGTTTAAACAGTACTGCAATAATGTTAGAGTGCAATCAAACATGATTTAGACCTTGTTTATGGAAAAGTGTTTATTTCTGTATTTCAAGGTTGCAACTTGATGACAATTGTCCACAGTGTTCCTATAATCTAGTTTTAAACAGTACTGCAAAAACGTAACCCACAGAGTGCATCAAACATGATTTAGACCTTGTTTATGGAAAAGTGTTTATTTCTGTATTTCAAGGTTGCAACTTGCTGACAATTGTCCACAGTGTTCAGATCATCTAGTTTTAAACAGTACTGCAAAAACGTAACCTACAGAGTGCATCAAACATGATTTAGACCTTGTTTATTGAAAAGTGTTTATTTCTGTATTTCAAGGTTGCAACTTGCTGAAAAATTTTCCAGTGTTCCTATAATCTAGTTTAAACAGTACTGCAATAATGTTACAAGAGTGCAATCAAACATGATTTAGACCTTGTTTATGGAAAAGTGTTTATTTCTGTATTTCAAAAACGTAACTACAGAGTGCATCAAACATGATTTAGACCTTGTTTATGGAAAAGTGTTTATTTCTGTATTTCAAGGTTGCAACTTGTATCATCTAGTTTAAACAGTACTGCAATAATTTACAGAGTGCATCAAACATGATTTAGACCTTGTTTATGGAAAAGTGTTTATTTCTGTATTACAAGGTTGCAACTTGATGACAATTGTCCAGTGTTCCTATCATCTAGTTTAAACAGTACTGCAAAAACGTAACCTACAGAGTGCATCAAACATGATTTAGACCTTGTTTATGGAAAAGTGTTTATTTCTGTATTTCAAGGTTGCAACTTGATGACAATTGTCCACATTGTATCATCTAGTTTAAACAGTACTGCAATAATGTTACAGAGTGCAATCAAACATGATTTAGACCTTGTTTATGGAAAAGTGTTTATTTCTGTATTACAAGGTTGCAACTTGATGACAATTGTCGACAGTGTTCCCATAATCTAGTTTTAAACAGTACTGCAAAAACGTAACTTACAGAGTGCAATCAAACATGATTTAGACCTTGTTTATGGAAAAGTGTTTATTTCTGTATTTCAAGGTTGCAACTTGATGACAATTGTCCACAGTGTTCCTATTCTGCCCTTGAGTTGCGTTTCCATGCAAAACTAGACAGATAGCTAACAACTAAGTCTTCAATAAAACTCCCAAGGCGTGACTTTTCTTGAATGAATATATTGAAAACGTTTATGTTGTGAAACTGCAAAATACAGAAAAGAATATACTTTAGTGTTCAATTCACACCGACATACTGTAGCTGTACATTAAACATTTGAAGTTGCATAATACAAAGCACGTGCTAAGGTACCATGCATCTGGCATGATGCCAAACCATATATCTAATTGTTAACCATATGGTAATTGCTCCTTTCATTACTCTAATAATGTATAACCATCTATGTAGAATAACAAAGCATATTACACTAGAAACAGTAACAAAACTACAGTATTGTATATTTTACAATTCGTTTGCATGACGCATGAGCAAAGTAATACAGCTAACGACATACACAAAAGGCATTGCAATTTGTGAGTAAATGCAACCAACATTGATATGTAAGAAACTCTATCAATAACAAGATTATCATCATTAGCTAAATGCTTGAATCGAACTTACAAACAAATATTTTTCCAAGGCTGAAGCGTGACAAGAAATAACTACATTGAAAGACCTGCACCGTAGCGTTGCTGTAGCTGCTTCTTTGCGTGCAAAACAAATTCTGAAATTCCCGTTTGCGTTGACTTTCTAAGTACCAGAAAGCGCCACTAGGGGGCAAATAACACCATTGAACACAATGAAAATCAATTTAACCATTGTAATAAAATAATCTGTTATCTTCTAACAGGATGGCAGCACAGTTCATATAATCTAGTTTAAACAGTACTGCAAAAATGTAACTTACAAAGTGCATCAAACATGATTTAGACTTTGTTTATGGAAAAGTGTTCATTTCTGTATTTCAAGGTTGCAACTTGATGACAATTGTCCAGTGTATCATCTAGTTTAAACAGTACTGCAAAAACGTAACCTACAGAGTGCATCAAACATGATTTAGACCTTGTTTATGGAAAAGTGTTTATTTCTCTATTTCAAGGTTGCAACTTGCTGAAAATTGTCCACAGTGTTCCTATAATTATCCTCTTAGGGATAGGGCTGTCTACTGCCCCCGCTGGAGTAATTGCGTGCCCATGGTAAACATAATTATTTTTGTCAAAAGTTGCTAATATATGCAAATAAAAAATATTATTGAATAGAAAACACTCTAAAGCTTTTAAAACCGTTTAAATTGTGTCTCTGTGTAAAAGCAGAACTCTCAAAATATGCATTCTCCCAAACTATCTCTTATCAGAAAACTTATGCCACCTTGATGTCATCACAGACACCCTCCACAAACAGTTACCGCTCCCAGAACAGTCTCCACGTGTTCAGCGTGATCTCAGCTTTCAATGGGGCTTGTCATTGTGAGAATCGCCCGCTCATGAGAGTTTGAGCACGCGGTATGCTCCCAGTCAATCAAAAACAGCTGTCACTTTTCTTTGCTCATTGGTAAAGTGCTCTCTTTCTTCCAAGATCGATTGAACGGTGCCTGTGTTTCTGTTTGTTCTCAAAATTGCTGTACACCTTTACATGTTAAAGCTTGATTATGAAGTTAGTTTGACAAGTTAACTAGACATATAATATATAATTTCAACGTTTTGGTGCGCAACTACATCAATTTTGCGTAAATTTCGACCGAAATGTGGGTATTTTGAGAACCGAAAGACGTAGACTTGAAAACTAAATGCTGGTTTGGTAAGTATATTCCCTTCCAGGTCGTTTGATGGAAGAACGACAAAGGTAAGGGAATATTTAATGTATTAATTTTGGGTTTCTGTCGACTCCAAGATAAAGGAGTCATGATGCTACTGATGGAGCGCCGATTCCATATTATAGTCTAGTGAATCCAAAATGTAATGTTAAAATTAAATGTAACAATGCAATTGCATTTAGAAGAAGTGTATCTTGCTATACATATGTAAAACATGCATATTTAGTCAAAGTTTATGATGTGTATTGTATTCCTTGTTAGCTGACGTTATCTGCCGGGGCTATCGTCATTTCTCAGGACATTTGGGTAGCATTTTTTGAACGATGCATCATTGTAAACAGATTTATGGATATATATAGCATATTATTGAAAAAAATGAATGTACTGTGTAACATGTTATATTACTGTCATCTGATGAAGATTTCAAAGGTTAGTGAAATGATTTTTCTTTTAATCCTGTTGATTGCATATTTTTCCTACTTGGCTATGCTAATGAGCTATGTCTGCGGTGGTGGTTTGACATAAATATGTGCTATGTTTTCGCTGTAAAACATTTTAGAAATCTGACTTGCTGGCTAGATAAACAACTTGTTTATCTTTCATTTGAGCTATTTTACTTGTTAATGTGTGGAGGTTAAATATTTTTAAGAATATTTCTTGCGTTCCCTGCGCCACATTCCAGCTGGGGGGTGGGGGCGCGTGTCCAAATGGGAACTGGTGTCTTGTCCACAGTGTTCCTATAATCTAGTTTTAAACAGTACTGCAAAACGTAACTTACAAGAGTGCATCAAACATGATTTAGACCTTGTTTATGGAAAAGTGTTTATTTCTGTATTTCAAGGTTGCAACTTGCTGAAAAATTGTCCAGTGTTCCTATCATCTAGTTTTAAACAGTACCTGCAAAAACGTAACCTACAGAGTGCATCAAACATGATTTAGACCTTGTTTATGGAAAAGTGTTTATTTCTGTATTTCAAGGTTGCAACTTGATGACAATTGTCCACAGTGTTCCTATTCTGCCCTTGAGTTGCGTTCCCATGCAAAACTAGACAGATAGCTAACAACTAAGTCTTCAATAAAACTCCCAAGGCGTGACTTTTCTTGAATGAATATATTGAAAACGTTTATGTTGTGAAACTGCAAAATACAGAAAAGAATATACTTTAGTGTTCAATTCACACCGACATACTGTAGCTGTACATTAAACATTTGAAGTTGCATAATACAAAGCACGTGCTAAGGTACCATGCATCTGGCATGATGCCAAACCATATATCTAATTGTTAACCATATGGTAATTGCTCCTTTCATTACTCTAATAATGTATAACCTTCTATGTAGAATAACAAAGCATATTACACTAGAAACAGTAACAAAACTACAGTATTGTATATTTTACAATTCGTTTGCATGACGCATGAGCAAAGTAATACAGCTAACGACATACACAAAAGGCATTGCAATTTGTGAGTAAACGCAACCAACATTGATATGTAAGAAACTCTATCAATAACAAGATTATCATCATTAGCTAAATGCTTGAATCGAACTTACAAACAAATATTTTTCCAAGGCTGAAGCGTGACAAGAAATAACTACATTGAAAGACCTGCACCGTAGCGTTGCTTGTAGCTGCTTCTTTGCGTGCAAAACAAATTCTGAACTTCCCGTTTGCGTTGACTTTCTAAGTACCAGAAAGCGCCACTAGGGGGCAAATAACACCATTGAACACAATGAAAATCCAATTTAACCATTGTAATAAAATAATCTGTTATCTTCTAACAGGATGGCAGCACAGTTCCTATAATCTAGTTTAAACAGTACTGCAAAAATGTAACTTACAAAGTGCATCAAACATGATTTAGACTTTGTTTATGGAAAAGTGTTTATTTCTGTATTTCAAAAACGTAACCTACAGAGTGCATCAAACATGATTTAGACCTTGTTTATGGAAAAGTGTTTATTTCTGTATTTCAAGGTTGCAACTTGATGAAAAATTGTCCAGTGTTCAGATCAATTAGTTTAAACAGTACTGCAATAATGTTAGAGTGTAATCAAACATGATTTAGACCTTGTTTATGGAAAAGTGTTTATTTCTGTATTTCAAGGTTGCAACTTGATGAAAAATTGTCCAGTGTTCAGATCATCTAGTTTAAACAGTACTGCAAAAACGTAACTTACAGAGTGCATCAAACATGATTTAGACCTTGTTTATGGAAAAGTGTTTATTTCTGTATTACAAGGTTGCAACTTGATGACAATTGTCCACATTGTATCATCTAGTTTAAACAGTACTGCAATAATGTTACAGAGTGCAATCAAACATGATTTAGACCTTGTTTATGGAAAAGTGTTTATTTCTGTATTACAAGGTTGCAACTTGCTGAAAAATTGTCCAGTGTTCCTATAATCTAGTTTTAAACAGTACTGCAAAAACGTAACTTACAAGAGTGCATCAAACATGATTTAGACCTTGTTTATGGAAAAGTGTTTATTTCTGTATTTCAAAAACGTAACCTTCAGAGTGCATCAAACATGATTTAGACCTTGTTTATGGAAAAGTGTTTATTTCTGTATTACAAGGTTGCAACTTGATGACAATTGTCCACATTGTATCATCTAGTTTAAACAGTACTGCAATAATGTTACAGAGTGCATCAAACATGATTTAGACCTTGTTTATGGAAAATAGTTTATTTCTGTATTACAAGGTTGCAACTTGATGACAATTGTCCACATTGTATCATCTAGTTTAAACAGTACTGCAATAATGTTACAGAGTGCAATCAAACATGATTTAGACCTTGTTTATGGAAAAGTGTTTATTTCTGTATTTCAAGGTTGCAACTTGCTGAAAAATTGTCCACAGTGTTCAGATCATCTAGTTTTAAACAGTACTGCAAAAACGTAACCTACAGAGTGCATCAAACATGATTTAGACCTTGTTTATGGAAAAGTGTTTATTTCTGTATTACAAGGTTGCAACTTGATGACAATTGTCCAGTGTTCCTATCATCTAGTTTTAAACAGTACTGCAAAAACGTAACTTACAAGAGTGCATCAAACATGATTTAGACCTTGTTTATGGAAAAGTGTTTATTTCTGTATTTCAAGGTTGCAACTTGTATCATCTAGTTTAAACAGTACTGCAAAAACGTAACCTACAGAGTGCATCAAACATGATTTAGACCTTGTTTATGGAAAAGTGTTTATTTCTGTATTTCAAGGTTGCAACTTGTATCATCTAGTTTTAAACAGTACTGCTGTTTATGGAAAAAAACGTAACTTACAAGAGTGCATCAAAAATGATTTAGACCTTGTTTATGGAAAAGTGTTTATTTCTGTATTTCAAAACGTAACCTACAGAGTGCATCAAACATGATTTAGACCTTGTTTATGGAAAAGTGTTTATTTCTGTATTTCAAGGTTGCAACTTGCTGACAATTGTCCACATTGTATCATCTAGTTTAAACAGTACTGCAAAAACGTAACCTACAGAGTGCATCAAACATGATTTAGACCTTGTTTATGGAAAAGTGTTTATTTCTGTATTACAAGGTTGCAACTTGTATCATCTAGTTTAAACAGTACTGCAAAAACGTAACCTACAGAGTGCATCAAACATGATTTTGACCCTGTTTATGGAAAAGTGTTTATTTCTGTATTACAAGGTTGCAACTTGATGACAATTGTCCACATTGTATCATCTAGTTTAAACAGTACTGCAATAATGTTAGAGTGCAATCGAACATGATTTAGACCTTGTTTATGGAAAAGTGTTTATTTCTGTATTACAAGGTTGCAACTTGTATCATCTAGTTTAAACAGTACTGCAAAAACGTAACCTACAGAGTGCATCAAACATGATTTAGACCTTGTTTATGGAAAAGTGTTTATTTCTGTATTTCAAGGTTGCAACTTGCTGAAAAATTGTCCACAGTGATCAGATCATCTAGTTTTAAACAGTACTGCAAAAACGTAACCTACAGAGTGCATCAAACATGATTTAGACCTTTATGGAAAAGTGTTTATTTCTGTATTTCAAGGTTGCAACTTGATGACAATTGTCCACAGTGTTCCTATAATCTAGTTTTAAACAGTACTGCAAAAACGTAACCTACAGAGTGCATCAAACATGATTTAGACCTTGTTTATGGAAAAGTGTTTATTTCTGTATTTCAAGGTTGCAACTTGCTGAAAAATTGTCCACAGTGTTCAGATCATCTAGTTTTAAACAGTACTGCAAAAACGTAACCTACAGAGTGCATCAAACATGATTTAGACCTTGTTTATGGAAAAGTGTTTATTTCTGTATTTCAAGGTTGCAACTTGATGACAATTGTCCACATTGTATCATCTAGTTTAAACAGTACTGCAATAATGTTACAGAGTGCAATCAAACATGATTTAGACCTTGTTTATGGAAAAGTGTTTATTTCTGTATTTCAAGGTTGCAACTTGCTGAAAAATTGTCCACAGTGTTCCTATCATCTAGTTTTAAACAGTACTCCACAAATGTAACTTACAGAGTGCAATCAAACAGGATTTAGACCTTGTTTATGGAAAAGTGTTTATTTCTGTATTTCAAGGTTGCAACTTGATGACAATTGTCCACATTGTATCATCTAGTTTAAACAGTACTGCAATAATGTTACAGAGTGCAATCAAACATGATTTAGACCTTGTTTATGGAAAAGTGTTTATTTCTGTATTTCAAGGTTGCAACTTGATGACAATTGTCCACAGTGTTCCTATTCTGCCCTTGAGTTGCGTTCCCATGCAAAACTAGACAGATAGCTAACAACTAAGTCTTCAATAAAACTCCCAAGGGGTGACTTTTCTTGAATGAATATATTGAAAACGTTTATGTTGTGAAACTGCAAAATACAGAAAAGAATATACTTTAGTGTTCAATTCACACCGACATACTGTAGCTGTACATTAAACATTTGAAGTTGCATAATACAAAGCACGTGCTAAGGTACCATGCATCTGGCATGATGCCAAACCATATATCTAATTGTTAACCATATGGTAATTGCTCCTTTCATTACTCTAATAATGTATAACCTTCTATGTAGAATAACAAAGCATATTACACTAGAAACAGTAACAAAACTACAGTATTGTATATTTTACAATTCGTTTGCATGACGCATGAGCAAAGTAATACAGCTAACGACATACACAAAAGGCATTGCAATTTGTGAGTAAACGCAACCAACATTGATATGTAAGAAACTCTATCAATAACAAGATTATCATCATTAGCTAAATGCTTGAATCGAACTTACAAACAAATATTTTTCCAAGGCTGAAGCGTGACAAGAAATAACTACATTGAAAGACCTGCACCGTAGCGTTGCTTGTAGCTGCTTCTTTGCGTGCAAAACAAATTCTGAACTTCCCGTTTGCGTTGACTTTCTAAGTACCAGAAAGCGCCACTAGGGGGCAAATAACACCATTGAACACAATGAAAATCCAATTTAACCATTGTAATAAAATAATCTGTTATCTTCTAACAGGATGGCAGCACAGTTCCTATAATCTAGTTTAAACAGTACTGCAAAAATGTAACTTACAAAGTGCATCAAACATGATTTAGACTTTGTTTATGGAAAAGTGTTTATTTCTGTATTTCAAAAACGTAACCTACAGAGTGCATCAAACATGATTTACACCTTGTTTATGGAAAAGTGTTTATTTCTGTATTTCAAGGTTGCAACTTGATGAAAAATTGTCCAGTGTTCAGATCATCTAGTTTAAACAGTACTGCAAAAACGTAACTTACAGAGTGCATCAAACATGATTTAGACCTTGTTTATGGAAAAGTGTTTATTTCTGTATTACAAGGTTGCAACTTGATGACAATTGTCCACATTGTATCATCTAGTTTAAACAGTACTGCAATAATGTTACAGAGTGCAATCAAACATGATTTAGACCTTGTTTATGGAAAAGTGTTTATTTCTGTATTACAAGGTTGCAACTTGCTGAAAAATTGTCCAGTGTTCCTATAATCTAGTTTTAAACAGTACTGCAAAAACGTAACTTACAAGAGTGCATCAAACATGATTTAGACCTTGTTTATGGAAAAGTGTTTATTTCTGTATTTCAAAAACGTCCTACAGAGTGCATCAAACATGATTTAGACCTTGTTTATGGAAAAGTGTTTATTTCTGTATTACAAGGTTGCAACTTGATGACAATTGTCCACATTGTATCATCTAGTTTAAACAGTACTGCAAAAACGTAACCTACAGAGTGCATCAAACATGATTTAGACCTTGTTTATGGAAAAGTGTTTATTTCTGTATTACAAGGTTGCAACTTGATGACAATTGTCCACATTGTATCATCTAGTTTAAACAGTACTGCAATAATGTTACAGAGTGCATCAAACATGATTTAGACCTTGTTTACGGAAAATAGTTTATTTCTGTATTTCAAGGTTGCAACTTGATGACAATTGTCCACATTGTATCATCTAGTTTAAACAGTACTGCAATAATGTTACAGAGTGCAATCAAACATGATTTAGACCTTGTTTATGGAAAAGTGTTTATTTCTGTATTTCAAGGTTGCAACTTGCTGAAAAATTGTCCACAGTGTTTCAGATCTAGTTTTAAACAGTACTGCAAAAACGTAACCTACAGAGTGCATCAAACATGATTTAGACCTTGTTTATGGAAAAGTGTTTATTTCTGTATTACAAGGTTGCAACTTGATGACAATTGTCCAGTGTTCCTATCATCTAGTTTTAAACAGTACTGCAAAAACGTAACTTACAAGAGTGCATCAAACATGATTTAGACCTTGTTTATGGAAAAGTGTTTATTTCTGTATTTCAAGGTTGCAACTTGTATCATCTAGTTTAAACAGTACTGCAAAAACGTAACCTACAGAGTGCATCAAACATGATTTAGACCTTGTTTATGGAAAAGTGTTTATTTCTGTATTTCAAGGTTGCAACTTGTATCATCTAGTTTTAAACAGTACTGCAAAAACGTAACTTACAAGAGTGCATCAAAATGATTTAGACCTTGTTTATGGAAAAGTGTTTATTTCTGTATTTCAAAAACGTAACCTACAGAGTGCATCAAACATGATTTAGACCTTGTTTATGGAAAAGTGTTTATTTCTGTATTTCAAGGTTGCAACTTGCTGACAATTGTCCACATTGTATCATCTAGTTTAAACAGTACTGCAAAAACGTAACCTACAGAGTGCATCAAACATGATTTAGACCTTGTTTATGGAAAAGTGTTTATTTCTGTATTACAAGGTTGCAACTTGTATCATCTAGTTTAAACAGTACTGCAAAACGTAACCTACAGAGTGCATCAAACATGATTTTGACCCTGTTTATGGAAAAGTGTTTATTTCTGTATTACAAGGTTGCAACTTGATGACAATTGTCCACATTGTATCATCTAGTTTAAACAGTACTGCAATAATGTTAGAGTGCAATCGAACATGATTTAGACCTTGTTTATGGAAAAGTGTTTATTTCTGTATTACAAGGTTGCAACTTGTATCATCTAGTTTAAACAGTACTGCAAAAACGTAACCTACAGAGTGCATCAAACATGATTTAGACCTTGTTTATGGAAAAGTGTTTATTTCTGTATTTCAAGGTTGCAACTTGATGACAATTGTCCACAGTGTTCCTATAATCTAGTTTTAAACAGTACTGCAAAAACGTAACCTACAGAGTGCATCAAACATGATTTAGACCTTGTTTATGGAAAAGTGTTTATTTCTGTATTTCAAGGTTGCAACTTGATGACAATTGTCCACATTGTATCATCTAGTTTAAACAGTACTGCAATAATGTTACAGAGTGCAATCAAACATGATTTAGACCTTGTTTATGGAAAAGTGTTTATTTCTGTATTTCAAGGTTGCAACTTGCTGAAAAATTGTCCACAGTGTTCCTATCATCTAGTTTTAAACAGTACTCCACAAATGTAACTTACAGAGTGCAATCAAACAGGATTTAGACCTTGTTTATGGAAAAGTGTTTATTTCTGTATTTCAAGGTTGCAACTTGATGACAATTGTCCACAGTGTTCCTATTCTGCCCTTGAGTTGCGTTCCCATGCAAAACTAGACAGATAGCTAACAACTAAGTCTTCAATAAAACTCCCAAGGGGTGACTTTTCTTGAATGAATATATTGAAAACGTTTATGTTGTGAAACTGCAAAATACAGAAAAGAATATACTTTAGTGTTCAATTCACACCGACATACTGTAGCTGTACATTAAACATTTGAAGTTGCATAATACAAAGCACGTGCTAAGGTACCATGCATCTGGCATGATGCCAAACCATATATCTAATTGTTAACCATATGGTAATTGCTCCTTTCATTACTCTAATAATGTATAACCTTCTATGTAGAATAACAAAGCATATTACACTAGAAACAGTAACAAAACTACAGTATTGTATATTTTACAATTCGTTTGCATGACGCATGAGCAAAGTAATACAGCTAACGACATACACAAAAGGCATTGCAATTTGTGAGTAAACGCAACCAACATTGATATGTAAGAAACTCTATCAATAACAAGATTATCATCATTAGCTAAATGCTTGAATCGAACTTACAAACAAATATTTTTCCAAGGCTGAAGCGTGACAAGAAATAACTACATTGAAAGACCTGCACCGTAGCGTTGCTTGTAGCTGCTTCTTTGCGTGCAAAACAAATTCTGAACTTCCGTTTGCGTTGACTTTCTAAGTACCAGAAAGCGCCACTAGGGGGCAAATAACACCATTGAACACAATGAAAATCCAATTTAACCATTGTAATAAAATAATCTGTTATCTTCTAACAGGATGGCAGCACAGTTCCTATAATCTAGTTTAAACAGTACTGCAAAAATGTAACTTACAAAGTGCATCAAACATGATTTAGACTTTGTTTATGGAAAAGTGTTTATTTCTGTATTTCAAAAACGTAACCTACAGAGTGCATCAAACATGATTTAGACCTTGTTTATGGAAAAGTGTTTATTTCTGTATTACAAGGTTGCAACTTGATGACAATTGTCCACATTGTATCATCTAGTTTAAACAGTACTGCAATAATGTTACAGAGTGCAATCAAACATGATTTAGACTTTGTTTATGGAAAAGTGTTTATTTCTGTATTTGAAAAACGTAACCTACAGAGTGCATCAAACGTGATTTAGACCTTGTTTATGGAAAAGTGTTTATTTCTGTATTTGAAAAACGTAACCTACAGAGTGCAATCAAACATGATTTAGACCTTGTTTATGGAAAAGTGTTTATTTCTGTATTTGAAAAACGTAACCTACAGAGTGCATCAAACATGATTTAGACCTTGTTAATGGAAAAGTGTTTATTTGTGTATTTCAAGGTTGCAACTTGTATCATCTAGTTTAAACAGTACTGCAAAAACGTAACCTACAGAGTGCATCAAACATGATTTAGACCTTGTTTATGGAAAAGTGTTTATTTCTGTATTTGAAAATCGTAACCTACAGAGTGCATCAAACGTGATTTAGACCTTGTTTATGGAAAAGTGTTTATTTCTGTATTTGAAAAACGTAACCTACAGAGTGCATCAAACATGATTTAGACCTTGTTTATGGAAAAGTGTTTATTTCTGTATTTCAAGGTTGCAACTTGTATCATCTAGTTTAAACAGTACTGCAAAAACGTAACCTACAGAGTGCATCAAACATGATTTAGACCTTGTTTATGGAAGTGTTTATTTCTGTATTTGAAAAACGTAACCTACAGAGTGCATCAAACATGATTTAGACCTTGTTTATGGAAAAGTGTTTATTTCTGTATTTGAAAAACGTAACCTACAGAGTGCATCAAACATGATTTAGACCTTGTTTATGGAAAAGTGTTTATTTCTGTATTTGAAAAACGTAACCTACAGAGTGCATCAAACATGATTTAGACCTTGTTTATGGAAAAGTGTTTATTTCTGTATTACAAGGTTGCAACTTGCTGAAAAATTGTCCAGTGTTCCTATAATCTAGTTTTAAACAGTACTGCAAAAACGTAACTTACAAGAGTGCATCAAACATGATTTAGACCTTGTTTATGGAAAAGTGTTTATTTCTGTATTTCAAGGTTGCAACTTGTATCATCTAGTTTAAACAGTACTGCAAAAACGTAACCTACAGAGTGCATCAAACATGATTTAGACCTTGTTTATGGAAAAGTGTTTATTTCTGTATTTCAAGGTTGCAACTTGTATCATCTAGTTTTAAACAGTACTGCAAAAACGTAACTTACAAGAGTGCATCAAACATGATTTAGACCTTGTTTATGGAAAAGTGTTTATTTCTGTATTTCAAAAACGTAACCTACAGAGTGCATCAAACATGATTTAGACCTTGTTTATGGAAAAGTGTTTATTTCTGTATTTCAAGGTTGCAACTTGCTGACAATTGTCCACATTGTATCATCTAGTTTAAACAGTACTGCAAAAACGTAACCTACAGAGTGCATCAAACATGATTTAGACCTTGTTTATGGAAAAGTGTTTATTTCTGTATTAGGTTGCAAGGTTGCAACTTGTATCATCTAGTTTAAACAGTACTGCAAAAACGTAACCTACAGAGTGCATCAAACATGATTTAGACCTTGTTTATGGAAAAGTGTTTATTTCTGTATTTCAAGGTTGCAACTTGCTGAAAAATTGTCCACAGTGATCAGATCATCTAGTTTTAAACAGTACTGCAAAAACGTAACCTACAGAGTGCATCAAACATGATTTAGACCTTGTTTATGGAAAAGTGTTTATTTCTGTATTTCAAGGTTGCAACTTGATGACAATTGTCCACAGTGTTCCTATAATCTAGTTTTAAACAGTACTGCAAAAACGTAACCTACAGAGTGCATCAAACATGATTTAGACCTTGTTTATGGAAAAGTGTTTATTTCTGTATTTCAAGGTTGCAACTTGATGACAATTGTCCACATTGTATCATCTAGTTTAAACAGTACTGCAATAATGTTACAGAGTGCAATCAAACATGATTTAGACCTTGTTTATGGAAAAGTGTTTATTTCTGTATTTCAAGGTTGCAACTTGCTGAAAAATTGTCCAGTGTTCCTCTCATCTAGTTTTAAACAGTACTGCAAAAACGTAACCTACAGAGTGCATCAAACATGATTTAGACCTTGTTTATGGAAAAGTGTTTATTTCTGTATTTCAAGGTTGCAACTTGATGACAATTGTCCACATTGTATCATCTAGTTTAAACAGTACTGCAATAATGTTACAGAGTGCAATCAAACATGATTTAGACCTTGTTTATGGAAAAGTGTTTATTTCTGTATTTCAAGGTTGCAACTTGATGACAATTGTCCACAGTGTTCCTATTCTGCCCTTGAGTTGCGTTCCCATGCAAAACTAGACAGATAGCTAACAACTAAGTCTTCAATAAAACTCCCAAGGCGTGACTTTTCTTGAATGAATATATTGAAAACGTTTATGTTGTGAAACTGCAAAATACAGAAAAGAATATACTTTAGTGTTCAATTCACACCGACATACTGTAGCTGTACATTAAACATTTGAAGTTGCATAATACAAAGCACGTGCTAAGGTACCATGCATCTGGCATGATGCCAAACCATATATCTAATTGTTAACCATATGGTAATTGCTCCTTTCATTACTCTAATAATGTATAACCTTCTATGTAGAATAACAAAGCATATTACACTAGAAACAGTAACAAAACTACAGTATTGTATATTTTACAATTCGTTTGCATGACGCATGAGCAAAGTAATACAGCTAACGACATACACAAAAGGCATTGCAATTTGTGAGTAAACGCAACCAACATTGATATGTAAGAAACTCTATCAATAACAAGATTATCATCATTAGCTAAATGCTTGAATCGAACTTACAAACAAATATTTTTCCAAGGCTGAAGCGTGACAAGAAATAACTACATTGAAAGACCTGCACCGTAGCGTTGCTTGTAGCTGCTTCTTTGCGTGCAAAACAAATTCTGAACTTCCCGTTTGCGTTGACTTTCTAAGTACCAGAAAGCGCCACTAGGGGGCAAATAACACCATTGAACACAATGAAAATCCAATTTAACCATTGTAATAAAATAATCTGTTATCTTCTAACAGGATGGCAGCACAGTTCCTATAATCTAGTTTAAACAGTACTGCAAAAATGTAACTTACAAAGTGCATCAAACATGATTTAGACTTTGTTTATGGAAAAGTGTTTATTTCTGTATTTCAAAAACGTAACCTACAGAGTGCATCAAACATGATTTAGACCTTGTTTATGGAAAAGTGTTTATTTCTGTATTTCAAGGTTGCAACTTGATGAAAAATTGTCCAGTGTTCAGATCAATTAGTTTAAACAGTACTGCAATAATGTTAGAGTGCAATCAAACATGATTTAGACCTTGTTTATGGAAAAGTGTTTATTTCTGTATTTCAAGGTTGCAACTTGATGACAATTGTCCACAGTGTTCCTATAATCTAGTTTTAAACAGTACTGCAAAAACGTAACCCACAGAGTGCATCAAACATGATTTAGACCTTGTTTATGGAAAAGTGTTTATTTCTGTATTTCAAGGTTGCAACTTGCTGAAAATTTTTCCAGTGTTCCTATAATCTAGTTTAAACAGTACTGCAATAATGTTACAAGAGTGCAATCAAACATGATTTAGACCTTGTTTATGGAAAAGTGTTTATTTCTGTATTTCAAAAACGTAACTACAGAGTGCATCAAACATGATTTAGACCTTGTTTATGGAAAAGTGTTTATTTCTGTATTTCAAGGTTGCAACTTGTATCATCTAGTTTAAACAGTACTGCAATAATTTACAGAGTGCATCAAACATGATTTAGACCTTGTTTATGGAAAAGTGTTTATTTCTGTATTACAAGGTTGCAACTTGATGACAATTGTCCAGTGTTCCTATCATCTAGTTTAAACAGTACTGCAAAAACGTAACCTACAGAGTGCATCAAACATGATTTAGACCTTGTTTATGGAAAAGTGTTTATTTCTGTATTTCAAGGTTGCAACTTGATGACAATTGTCCACATTGTATCATCTAGTTTAAACAGTACTGCAATAATGTTACAGAGTGCAATCAAACATGATTTAGACCTTGTTTATGGAAAAGTGTTTATTTCTGTATTACAAGGTTGCAACTTGATGACAATTGTCGACAGTGTTCCCATAATCTAGTTTTAAACAGTACTGCAAAAACGTAACTTACAGAGTGCATCAAACATGATTTAGACCTTGTTTATGGAAAAGTGTTTATTTCTGTATTACAAGGTTGCAACTTGATGACAATTGTCCACATTGTATCATCTAGTTTAAACAGTACTGCAATAATGTTACAGAGTGCAATCAAACATGATTTAGACCTTGTTTATGGAAAAGTGTTTATTTCTGTATTACAAGGTTGCAACTTGCTGAAAAATTGTCCAGTGTTCCTATAATCTAGTTTTAAACAGTACTGCAAAAACGTAACTTACAAGAGTGCATCAAACATGATTTAGACCTTGTTTATGGAAAAGTGTTTATTTCTGTATTTCAAAAACGTAACCTTCAGAGTGCATCAAACATGATTTAGACCTTGTTTATGGAAAAGTGTTTATTTCTGTATTACAAGGTTGCAACTTGATGACAATTGTCCACATTGTATCATCTAGTTTAAACAGTACTGCAATAATGTTACAGAGTGCATCAAACATGATTTAGACCTTGTTTACGGAAAAGAGTTTATTTCTGTATTACAAGGTTGCAACTTGATGACAATTGTCCACATTGTATCATCTAGTTTAAACAGTACTGCAATAATGTTACAGAGTGCAATCAAACATGATTTAGACCTTGTTTATGGAAAAGTGTTTATTTCTGTATTTCAAGGTTGCAACTTGCTGAAAAATTGTCCACAGTGTTCAGATCATCTAGTTTTAAACAGTACTGCAAAAACGTAACCTACAGAGTGCATCAAACATGATTTAGACCTTGTTTATGGAAAAGTGTTTATTTCTGTATTACAAGGTTGCAACTTGATGACAATTGTCCAGTGTTCCTATCATCTAGTTTTAAACAGTACTGCAAAAACGTAACTTACAAGAGTGCATCAAACATGATTTAGACCTTGTTTATGGAAAAGTGTTTATTTCTGTATTTCAAGGTTGCAACTTGTATCATCTAGTTTAAACAGTACTGCAAAAACGTAACCTACAGAGTGCATCAAACATGATTTAGACCTTGTTTATGGAAAAGTGTTTATTTCTGTATTTCAAGGTTGCAACTTGTATCATCTAGTTTTAAACAGTACTGCAAAAACGTAACTTACAAGAGTGCATCAAAAATGATTTAGACCTTGTTTATGGAAAAGTGTTTATTTCTGTATTTCAAAAACGTAACCTACAGAGTGCATCAAACATGATTTAGACCTTGTTTATGGAAAAGTGTTTATTTCTGTATTTCAAGGTTGCAACTTGCTGACAATTGTCCACATTGTATCATCTAGTTTAAACAGTACTGCAAAAACGTAACCTACAGAGTGCATCAAACATGATTTAGACCTTGTTTATGGAAAAGTGTTTATTTCTGTATTACAAGGTTGCAACTTGTATCATCTAGTTTAAACAGTACTGCAAAAACGTAACCTACAGAGTGCATCAAACATGATTTTGACCCTGTTTATGGAAAAGTGTTTATTTCTGTATTACAAGGTTGCAACTTGATGACAATTGTCCACATTGTATCATCTAGTTTAAACAGTACTGCAATAATGTTAGAGTGCAATCGAACATGATTTAGACCTTGTTTATGGAAAAGTGTTTATTTCTGTATTACAAGGTTGCAACTTGTATCATCTAGTTTAAACAGTACTGCAAAAACGTAACCTACAGAGTGCATCAAACATGATTTAGACCTTGTTTATGGAAAAGTGTTTATTTCTGTATTTCAAGGTTGCAACTTGCTGAAAAATTGTCCACAGTGATCAGATCATCTAGTTTTAAACAGTACTGCAAAAACGTAACCTACAGAGTGCATCAAACATGATTTAGACCTTTATGGAAAAGTGTTTATTTCTGTATTTCAAGGTTGCAACTTGATGACAATTGTCCACAGTGTTCCTATAATCTAGTTTTAAACAGTACTGCAAAAACGTAACCTACAGAGTGCATCAAACATGATTTAGACCTTGTTTATGGAAAAGTGTTTATTTCTGTATTTCAAGGTTGCAACTTGATGACAATTGTCCACATTGTATCATCTAGTTTAAACAGTACTGCAATAATGTTACAGAGTGCAATCAAACATGATTTAGACCTTGTTTATGGAAAAGTGTTTATTTCTGTATTTCAAGGTTGCAACTTGCTGAAAAATTGTCCAGTGTTCCTCTCATCTAGTTTTAAACAGTACTGCAAAAACGTAACCTACAGAGTGCATCAAACATGATTTAGACCTTGTTTATGGAAAAGTGTTTATTTCTGTATTTCAAGGTTGCAACTTGATGACAATTGTCCACATTGTATCATCTAGTTTAAACAGTACTGCAATAATGTTACAGAGTGCAATCAAACATGATTTAGACCTTGTTTATGGAAAAGTGTTTATTTCTGTATTTCAAGGTTGCAACTTGTATCATCTAGTTTAAACAGTACTGCAAAAACGTAACCTACAGAGTGCATCAAACATGATTTAGACCTTGTTTATGGAAAAGTGTTTATTTCTGTATTTCAAGGTTGCAACTTGTATCATCTAGTTTTAAACAGTACTGCAAAAACGTAACTTACAAGAGTGCATCAAAAATGATTTAGACCTTGTTTATGGAAAAGTGTTTATTTCTGTATTTCAAAAACGTAACCTACAGAGTGCATCAAACATGATTTAGACCTTGTTTATGGAAAAGTGTTTATTTCTGTATTTCAAGGTTGCAACTTGCTGACAATTGTCCACATTGTATCATCTAGTTTAAACAGTACTGCAAAACGTAACCTACAGAGTGCATCAAACATGATTTAGACCTTGTTTATGGAAAAGTGTTTATTTCTGTATTACAAGGTTGCAACTTGTATCATCTAGTTTAAACAGTACTGAAAACGTAACCTACAGAGTGCATCAAACATGATTTTGACCCTGTTTATGGAAAAGTGTTTATTTCTGTATTACAAGGTTGCAACTTGATGACAATTGTCCACATTGTATCATCTAGTTTAAACAGTACTGCAATAATGTTAGAGTGCAATCGAACATGATTTAGACCTTGTTTATGGAAAAGTGTTTATTTCTGTATTACAAGGTTGCAACTTGTATCATCTAGTTTAAACAGTACTGCAAAAACGTAACCTACAGAGTGCATCAAACATGATTTAGACCTTGTTTATGGAAAAGTGTTTATTTCTGTATTTCAAGGTTGCAACTTGCTGAAAAATTGTCCACAGTGATCAGATCATCTAGTTTTAAACAGTACTGCAAAAACGTAACCTACAGAGTGCATCAAACATGATTTAGACCTTTATGGAAAAGTGTTTATTTCTGTATTTCAAGGTTGCAACTTGATGACAATTGTCCACAGTGTTCCTATAATCTAGTTTTAAACAGTACTGCAAAAACGTAACCTACAGAGTGCATCAAACATGATTTAGACCTTGTTTATGGAAAAGTGTTTATTTCTGTATTTCAAGGTTGCAACTTGATGACAATTGTCCACATTGTATCATCTAGTTTAAACAGTACTGCAATAATGTTACAGAGTGCAATCAAACATGATTTAGACCTTGTTTATGGAAAAGTGTTTATTTCTGTATTTCAAGGTTGCAACTTGCTGAAAAATTGTCCAGTGTTCCTCTCATCTAGTTTTAAACAGTACTGCAAAAACGTAACCTACAGAGTGCATCAAACATGATTTAGACCTTGTTTATGGAAAAGTGTTTATTTCTGTATTTCAAGGTTGCAACTTGATGACAATTGTCCACATTGTATCATCTAGTTTAAACAGTACTGCAATAATGTTAGAGTGCAATCAAACATGATTTAGACCTTGTTTATGGAAAAGTGTTTATTTCTGTATTTCAAGGTTGCAACTTGCTGAAAAATTGTCCAGTGTTCCTATCATCTAGTTTTAAACAGTACTCCACAAATGTAACTTACAGAGTGCAATCAAACAGGATTTAGACCTTGTTTATGGAAAAGTGTTTATTTCTGTATTTCAAGGTTGCAACTTGATGACAATTGTCCACATTGTATCATCTAGTTTAAACAGTACTGCAATAATGTTACAGAGTGCAATCAAACATGATTTAGACCTTGTTTATGGAAAAGTGTTTATTTCTGTATTTCAAGGTTGCAACTTGATGACAATTGTCCACAGTGTTCCTATTCTGCCCTTGAGTTGCGTTCCCATGCAAAACTAGACAGATAGCTAACAACTAAGTCTTCAATAAAACTCCCAAGGCGTGACTTTTCTTGAATGAATATATTGAAAACGTTTATGTTGTGAAACTGCAAAATACAGAAAAGAATATACTTTAGTGTTCAATTCACACCGACATACTGTAGCTGTACATTAAACATTTGAAGTTGCATAATACAAAGCACGTGCTAAGGTACCATGCATCTGGCATGATGCCAAACCATATATCTAATTGTTAACCATATGGTAATTGCTCCTTTCATTACTCTAATAATGTATAACCTTCTATGTAGAATAACAAAGCATATTACACTAGAAACAGTAACAAAACTACAGTATTGTATATTTTACAATTCGTTTGCATGACGCATGAGCAAAGTAATACAGCTAACGACATACACAAAAGGCATTGCAATTTGTGAGTAAACGCAACCAACATTGATATGTAAGAAACTCTATCAATAACAAGATTATCATCATTAGCTAAATGCTTGAATCGAACTTACAAACAAATATTTTTCCAAGGCTGAAGCGTGACAAGAAATAACTACATTGAAAGACCTGCACCGTAGCGTTGCTTGTAGCTGCTTCTTTGCGTGCAAAACAAATTCTGAACTTCCCGTTTGCGTTGACTTTCTAAGTACCAGAAAGCGCCACTAGGGGGCAAATAACACCATTGAACACAATGAAAATCCAATTTAACCATTGTAATAAAATAATCTGTTATCTTCTAACAGGATGGCAGCACAGTTCCTATAATCTAGTTTAAACAGTACTGCAAAAATGTAACTTACAAAGTGCATCAAACATGATTTAGACTTTGTTTATGGAAAAGTGTTTATTTCTGTATTTCAAAAACGTAACCTACAGAGTGCATCAAACATGATTTAGACCTTGTTTATGGAAAAGTGTTTATTTCTGTATTACAAGGTTGCAACTTGATGACAATTGTCCACATTGTATCATCTAGTTTAAACAGTACTGCAATAATGTTACAGAGTGCAATCAAACATGATTTAGACCTTGTTTATGGAAAAGTGTTTATTTCTGTATTTGAAAAACGTAACCTACAGAGTGCATCAAACGTGATTTAGACCTTGTTTATGGAAAAGTGTTTATTTCTGTATTTGAAAAACGTAACCTACAGAGTGCCGCAAACATGATTTAGACCTTGTTTATGGAAAAGTGTTTATTTCTGTATTTGAAAAACGTAACCTACAGAGTGCATCAAACATGATTTAGACCTTGTTAATGGAAAAGTGTTTATTTGTGTATTTCAAGGTTGCAACTTGTATCATCTAGTTTAAACAGTACTGCAAAAACGTAACCTACAGAGTGCATCAAACATGATTTAGACCTTGTTTATGGAAAAGTGTTTATTTCTGTATTTGAAAATCGTAACCTACAGAGTGCATCAAACGTGATTTAGACCTTGTTTATGGAAAAGTGTTTATTTCTGTATTTGAAAAACGTAACCTACAGAGTGCATCAAACATGATTTAGACCTTGTTTATGGAAAAGTGTTTATTTCTGTATTTCAAGGTTGCAACTTGTATCATCTAGTTTAAACAGTACTGCAAAAACGTAACCTACAGAGTGCATCAAACATGATTTAGACCTTGTTTATGGAAGTGTTTATTTCTGTATTTGAAAAACGTAACCTACAGAGTGCATCAAACATGATTTAGACCTTGTTTATGGAAAAGTGTTTATTTCTGTATTTGAAAAACGTAACCTACAGAGTGCATCAAACATGATTTAGACCTTGTTTATGGAAAAGTGTTTATTTCTGTATTTCAAGGTTGCAACTTGTATCATCTAGTTTAAACAGTACTGCAAAAACGTAACCTACAGAGTGCATCAAACATGATTTAGACCTTGTTTATGGAAAAGTGTTTATTTCTGTATTTGAAAACGTAACCTACAGAGTGCATCAAACATGATTTAGACCTTGTTTATGGAAAAGTGTTTATTTCTGTATTTGAAAAACGTAACCTACAGAGTGCATCAAACATGATTTAGACCTTGTTTATGGAAAAGTGTTTATTTCTGTATTTGAAAAACGTAACCTACAGAGTGCATCAAACATGATTTAGACCTTGTTTATGGAAAAGTGTTTATTTCTGTATTTGAAAAACGTAACCTACAGAGTGCATCAAACATGATTTAGACCTTGTTTATGGAAAAGTGTTTATTTCTGTATTTGAAAAACGTAACCTACAGAGTGCATCAAACATGATTTAGACCTTGTTTATGGAAAAGTGTTTATTTCTGTATTACAAGGTTGCAACTTGCTGAAAAATTGTCCAGTGTTCCTATAATCTAGTTTTAAACAGTACTGCAAAAACGTAACTTACAAGAGTGCATCAAACATGATTTAGACCTTGTTTATGGAAAAGTGTTTATTTCTGTATTTCAAAAACGTAACCTTCAGAGTGCATCAAACATGATTTAGACCTTGTTTATGGAAAAGTGTTTATTTCTGTATTACAAGGTTGCAACTTGATGACAATTGTCCACATTGTATCATCTAGTTTAAACAGTACTGCAATAATGTTACAGAGTGCATCAAACATGATTTAGACCTTGTTTACGGAAAAGAGTTTATTTCTGTATTACAAGGTTGCAACTTGATGACAATTGTCCACATTGTATCATCTAGTTTAAACAGTACTGCAATAATGTTACAGAGTGCATCAAACATGATTTAGACCTTGTTTATGGAAAAGTGTTTATTTCTGTATTTCAAGGTTGCAACTTGTATCATCTAGTTTTAAACAGTACTGCAAAAACGTAACTTACAAGAGTGCATCAAACATGATTTAGACCTTGTTTATGGAAAAGTGTTTATTTCTGTATTTCAAAAACGTAACCTACAGAGTGCATCAAACATGATTTAGACCTTGTTTATGGAAAAGTGTTTATTTCTGTATTTCAAGGTTGCAACTTGCTGACAATTGTCCACATTGTATCATCTAGTTTAAACAGTACTGCAAAAACGTAACCTACAGAGTGCATCAAACATGATTTAGACCTTGTTTATGGAAAAGTGTTTATTTCTGTATTTCAAGGTTGCAACTTGCTGACAATTGTCCACATTGTATCATCTAGTTTAAACAGTACTGCAATAATGTTAGAGTGCAATCGAACATGATTTAGACCTTGTTTATGGAAAAGTGTTTATTTCTGTATTACAAGGTTGCAACTTGTATCATCTAGTTTAAACAGTACTGCAAAAACGTAACCTGCAGAGTGCATCAAACATGATTTAGACCTTGTTTATGGAAAAGTGTATTTCTGTATTTCAAGGTTGCAACTTGTATCATCTAGTTTAAACAGTACTGCAAAAACGTAACCTACAGAGTGCATCAAACATGATTTAGACCTTGTTTATGAAAAAGTGTTTATTTCTGTATTTCAAGGTTGCAACTTGCTGAAAAATTGTCCACAGTGATCAGATCATCTAGTTTTAAACAGTACTGCAAAAACGTAACCTACAGAGTGCATCAAACATGATTTAGACCTTTATGGAAAAGTGTTTATTTCTGTATTTCAAGGTTGCAACTTGATGACAATTGTCCACATTGTATCATCTAGTTTAAACAGTACTGCAAAAACGTAACCTACAGAGTGCATCAAACATGATTTAGACCTTGTTTATGGAAAAGTGTTTATTTCTGTATTTCAAGGTTGCAACTTGATGACAATTGTCCACATTGTATCATCTAGTTTAAACAGTACTGCAAAAACAACCTACAGAGTGCATCAAACATGATTTAGACCTTGTTTATGGAAAAGTGTTTATTTCTGTATTTGCAAATGACAATTGTCCACAGTGCTATAACTAGTTTAAACAGTACTGCAAAAATGTAACTTACAAGTGCATCAAACATGATTTAGACCTTGTTTATGGAAAAGTGTTTATTTCTGTATTTCAAGGTTATATCATCTAGTTTAAACAGTACTGCAAAAATGTAACTTACAAGAGTGCATCAAACATGATTTAGACCTTGTTTATGGAAAAGTGTTTATTTCTGTATTTCAAAAACGTAACCTACAGAGTGCATCAAACATGATTTAGACCTTGTTTATGGAAAAGTGTTTATTTCTGTATTTCAAGGTTGCAACTTGCTGACAATTGTCCACATTGTATCATCTAGTTTAAACAGTACTGCAAAAACGTAACCTACAGAGTGCATCAAACATGATTTAGACCTTGTTTATGGAAAAGTGTTTATTTCTGTATTTCAAGGTTGCAACTTGCTGACAATTGTCCACATTGTATCATCTAGTTTAAACAGTACTGCAATAATTTACAGAGTGCATCAAACATGATTTAGACCTTGTTTATGGAAAAGTGTTTATTTCTGTATTACAAGGTTGCAACTTGATGACAATTGTCCAGTGTTCCTATCATCTAGTTTAAACAGTACTGCAAAAACGTAACTTACAGAGTGCATCAAACATGATTTAGACCTTGTTTATGGAAAAGTGTTTATTTCTGTATTTCAAGGTGGCAACTTGATGACAATTGTCCACATTGTATCATCTAGTTTAAACAGTACTGCAATAATGTTACAGAGTGCAATCAAACATGATTTAGACCTTGTTTATGGAAAAGTGTTTATTTCTGTATTTCAAGGTTGCAACTTGATGACAATTGTCCACAGTGTTCCTATAATCTAGTTTTAAACAGTACTGCAAAAACGTAACTTACAGAGTGCATCAAACATGATTTAGACCTTGTTTATGGAAAAGTGTTTATTTCTGTATTTCAAGGTTGCAACTTGCTGAAATATTGTCCACAGTGTTCCTATCATCTAGTTTTAAACAGTACTGCAAAAATGTAACTTACAGAGTGCAATCAAACATGATTTAGACCTTGTTTATGGAAAAGTGTTTATTTCTGTATTTCAAGGTTGTAACTTGATGACAATTGTCCACATTGTATCATCTAGTTTAAACAGTACTGCAATAATGTTACAGAGTGCAATCAAACATGATTTAGACCTTGTTTATGGAAAAGTGTTTATTTCTGTATTTCAAGGTTGCAACTTGATGACAATTGTCCACAGTGTTCCTATTCAGCCCTTGAGTTGCGTTCCCATGCAAAACTAGACAGATAGCTAACAACTAAGTCTTCAATAAAACTCCCAAGGCGTGACTTTTCTTGAATGAATATATTGAAAACGTTTGTTGTGAAACTGCAAAATACAGAAATGAATATACTTTAGTGTTCAATTCACACCGACATACTGTAGCTGTACATTAAACATTTGAAGTTGCATAATACAAAGCACGTGCTAAGGTACCATGCATCTGGCATGATGCCAAACCATATATCTAATTGTTAACCATATGGTAATTGCTCCTTTCATTACTCTAATAATGTATAACCATCTATGTAGAATAACAAAGCATATTACACTAGAAACAGTAACAAAACTACAGTATTGTATATTTTACAATTCGTTTGCATGACGCATGAGCAAAGTAATACAGCTAACGACATACACAAAAGGCATTGCAATTTGTGAGTAAACGCAACCAACATTGATATGTAAGAAACTCTATCAATAACAAGATTATCATCATTAGCTAAATGCTTGAATCGAACTTACAAACAAATATTTTTCCAAGGCTGAAGCGTGACAAGAAATAACTACATTGAAAGACCTGCACCGTAGCGTTGCTTGTAGCTGCTTCTTTGCGTGCAAAACAAATTCTGAACTTCCCGTTTGCGTTGACTTTCTAAGTACCAGAAAGCGCCACTAGGGGGCAAATAACACCATTGAACACAATGAAAATCCAATTTAACCATTGTAATAAAATAATCTGTTATCTTCTAACAGGATGGCAGCACAGTTCCTATAATCTAGTTTAAACAGTACTGCAAAAATGTAACTTACAAAGTGCATCAAACATGATTTAGAATTTGTTTATGGAAAAGTGTTTATTTCTGTATTTCAAAAACGTAACCTACAGAGTGCATCAAACATGATTTAGACCTTGTTTATGGAAAAGTGTTTATTTCTGTATTTCAAGGTTGCAACTTGATGACAATTGTCCACAGTGTTCCTATAATCTAGTTTTAAACAGTACTGCAAAAACGTAACCCACAGAGTGCATCAAACATGATTTAGACCTTGTTTATGGAAAAGTGTTTATTTCTGTATTTCAAGGTTGCAACTTGCTGACAATTGTCCACAGTGTTCAGATCATCTAGTTTTAAACAGTACTGCAAAAATGTAACCTACAGAGTGCATCAAACATGATTTAGACCTTGTTCATGGAAAAGTGTTTATTTCTGTATTTCAAGGTTGCAACTTGCTGAAAATTTTTCCAGTGTTCCTATAATCTAGTTTAAACAGTACTGCAAAAATGTAACCTACAGAGTGCATCAAACATGATTTAGACCTTGTTTATGGAAAAGTGTTTATTTCTCTATTTCAAGGTTGCAACTTGCTGAAAATTGTCCACAGTGTTCCTATAATTATCCTCTTAGGGATAGGGCTGTCTACTGCCCCCGCTGGAGTAATTGCGTGCCCATGGTAAACATAATTATTTTTTGTCAAAAGTTGCTAATATATGCAAATAAAAAATATTATTGAATAGAAAACACTCTAAAGCTTTTAAAACCGTTTAAATTGTGTCTCTGTGTAAAGCAAAACTCTCAAAATATGCATTCTCCCAAACTATCTCTTATCAGAAAACTTATGCCACCTTGATGTCATCACAGACACCCTCCACAAACAGTTACCGCTCCCAGAACAGTCTCCACGTGTTCAGCGTGATCTCAGCTTTCAATGGGGCTTGTCATTGTGAGAATCGCCCGCTCGCGAGAGTTTGAGCACGCGGTATGCTCCCAGTCAATCAAAAACAGCTGTCACTTTTCTTTGCTCATTGGTAAAGTGCTCTCTTTCTTCCAAGATCGATTGAACGGTGCCTGTGTTTCTGTTTGTTCTCAAAATTGCTGTACACCTTTACATGTTAAAGCTTGATTATGAAGTTAGTTTGACAAGTTAACTAGACATATAATATATAATTTCAACGTTTTGGTGCGCAACTACATCAATTTTGCGTAAATTTCGACCGAAATGTGGGTATTTTGAGAACCGAAAGACGTAGACTTGAAAACTAAATGCTGGTTTGGTAAGTATATTCCCTTCCAGGTCGTTTGATGGAAGAACGACAAAGGTAAGGGAATATTTAATGTATTAATTTTGGGTTTCTGTCGACTCCAAGATAAAGGAGTCATGATGCTACTGATGGAGCGCCGATTCCATATTATAGTCTAGTGAATCCAAAATGTAATGTTAAAATTAAATGTAACAATGCAATTGCATTTAGAAGAAGTGTATCTTGCTATACATATGTAAAACATGCATATTTAGTCAAAGTTTATGATGTGTATTGTATTCCTTGTTAGCTGACGTTATCTGCCGGGGCTATCGTCATTTCTCAGGACATTTGGGTAGCATTTTTTGAACGATGCATCATTGTAAACAGAGATTTATGGATATATATAGCATATTATTGAAAAAAAAATGAATGTACTGTGTAACATGTTATATTACTGTCATCTGATGAAGATTTCAAAAGGTTAGTGAAATGATTTTTCTTTTAATCCTGTTGATTGCATATTTTTTCCTACTTGGCTATGCTAATGAGCTATGTCTGCGGTGGTGGTTTGACATAAATATGTGCTATGTTTTCGCTGTAAAACATTTTAGAAATCTGACTTGCTGGCTAGATAAACAACTTGTTTATCTTTCATTTGAGCTATTTTACTTGTTAATGTGTGGAGGTTAAATATTTTTAAGAATATTTCTTGCGTTCCCTGCGCCACATTCCAGCTGGGGGGGTGGGGGCGCGTGTCCAAATGGGAACTGGTGTCTTGTCCACAGTGTTCCTATAATCTAGTTTTAAACAGTACTGCAAAAACGTAACTTACAAGAGTGCATCAAACATGATTTAGACCTTGTTTATGGAAAAGTGTTTATTTCTGTATTTCAAGGTTGCAACTTGATGACAATTGTCCACATTGTATCATCTAGTTTAAACAGTACTGCAATAATGTTACAGAGTGCAATCAAACATGATTTAGACCTTGTTTATGGAAAAGTGTTTATTTCTGTATTTCAAGGTTGCAACTTGATGACAATTGTCCACAGTGTTCCTATTCTGCCCTTGAGTTGCGTTCCCATGCAAAACTAGACAGATAGCTAACAACTAAGTCTTCAATAAAACTCCCAAGGCGTGACTTTTCTTGAATTAATATATTGAAAACGTTTATGTTGTGAAACTGCAAAATACAGAAAAGAATATACTTTAGTGTTCAATTCACACCGACATACTGTAGCTGTACATTAAACATTTGAAGTTGCATAATACAAAGCACGTGCTAAGGTACCATGCATCTGGCATGATGCCAAACCATATATCTAATTGTTAACCATATGGTAATTGCTCCTTTCATTACTCTAATAATGTATAACCTTCTATGTAGAATAACAAAGCATATTACACTAGAAACAGTAACAAAACTACAGTATTGTATATTTTACAATTCGTTTGCATGACGCATGAGCAAAGTAATACAGCTAACGACATACACAAAAGGCATTGCAATTTGTGAGTAAACGCAACCAACATTGATATGTAAGAAACTCTATCAATAACAAGATTATCATCATTAGCTAAATGCTTGAATCGAACTTACAAACAAATATTTTTCCAAGGCTGAAGCGTGACAAGAAATAACTACATTGAAAGACCTGCACCGTAGCGTTGCTTGTAGCTGCTTCTTTGCGTGCAAAACAAATTCTGAACTTCCCGTTTGCGTTGACTTTCTAAGTACCAGAAAGCGCCACTAGGGGGCAAATAACACCATTGAACACAATGAAAATCCAATTTAACCATTGTAATAAAATAATCTGTTATCTTCTAACAGGATGGCAGCACAGTTCCTATAATCTAGTTTAAACAGTACTGCAAAAATGTAACTTACAAAGTGCATCAAACATGATTTAGACTTTGTTTATGGAAAAGTGTTTATTTCTGTATTTGAAAAACGTAACCTACAGAGTGCATCAAACATGATTTAGACCTTGTTTATGGAAAAGTGTTTATTTCTGTATTTGAAAATCGTAACCTACAGAGTGCATCAAACATGATTTAGACCTTGTTTATGGAAAAGTGTTTATTTCTGTATTTCAAGGTTGCAACTTGTATCATCTAGTTTAAACAGTACTGCAAAAACGTAACCTACAGAGTGCATCAAACATGATTTAGACCTTGTTTATGGAAAAGTGTTTATTTCTGTATTTGAAAAACGTAACCTACAGAGTGCATCAAACGTGATTTAGACCTTGTTTATGGAAAAGTGTTTATTTCTGTATTTGAAAAACGTAACCTACAGAGTGCATCAAACGTGATTTAGACCTTGTTTATGGAAAAGTGTTTATTTCTGTATTTGAAAATCGTAACCTGCAGAGTGCATCAAACGTGATTTAGACCTTGTTTATGGAAAAGTGTTTATTTCTGTATTTGAAAAACGTAACCTACAGAGTGCCGCAAACATGATTTAGACCTTGTTTATGGAAAAGTGTTTATTTCTGTATTTGAAAAACGTAACCTACAGAGTGCATCAAACATGATTTAGACCTTGTTAATGGAAAAGTGTTTATTTGTGTATTTCAAGGTTGCAACTTGTATCATCTAGTTTAAACAGTACTGCAAAAACGTAACCTACAGAGTGCATCAAACATGATTTAGACCTTGTTTATGGAAAAGTGTTTATTTCTGTATTTGAAAATCGTAACCTACAGAGTGCATCAAACGTGATTTAGACCTTGTTTATGGAAAAGTGTTTATTTCTGTATTTGAAAAACGTAACCTACAGAGTGCATCAAACATGATTTAGACCTTGTTTATGGAAAAGTGTTTATTTCTGTATTTCAAGGTTGCAACTTGTATCATCTAGTTTAAACAGTACTGCAAAAACGTAAACAGAGTGCATCAAACATGATTTAGACCTTGTTTATGGAAAAGTGTTTATTTCTGTATTTCAAAAACGTAACCTACAGAGTGCATCAAACATGATTTAGACCTTGTTTATGGAAAAGTGTTTATTTCTGTATTTCAAGGTTGCAACTTGCTGACAATTGTCCACATTGTATCATCTAGTTTAAACAGTACTGCAAAAACGTAACCTACAGAGTGCATCAAACATGATTTAGACCTTGTTTATGGAAAAGTGTTTATTTCTGTATTTCAAGGTTGCAACTTTGACAATTGTCCACATTGTATCATCTAGTTTAAACAGTACTGCAAAAACGTAACCTACAGAGTGCATCAAACATGATTTAGACCTTGTTTATGGAAAAGTGTTTATTTCTGTATTTCAAGGTTGCAACTTGCTGACAATTGTCCACATTGTATCATCTAGTTTAAACAGTACTGCAATAATGTTAGAGTGCATCAAACATGATTTAGACCTTGTTTATGGAAAAGTGTTTATTTTTATTACAAGGTTGCAACTTGTATCATCTAGTTTAAACAGTACTGCAAAAACGTAACCTGCAGAGTGCATCAAACATGATTTAGACCTTGTTTATGGAAAAGTGTATTTCTGTATTTCAAGGTTGCAACTTGTATCATCTAGTTTAAACAGTACTGCAAAAACGTAACCTACAGAGTGCATCAAACATGATTTAGACCTTGTTTATGAAAAAGTGTTTATTTCTGTATTTCAAGGTTGCAACTTGCTGAAAAATTGTCCACAGTGATCAGATCATCTAGTTTTAAACAGTACTGCAAAAACGTAACCTACAGAGTGCATCAAACATGATTTAGACCTTGTTTATGGAAAAGTGTTTATTTCTGTATTTCAAGGTTGCAACTTGATGACAATTGTCCACATTGTATCATCTAGTTTAAACAGTACTGCAAAAACATAACCTACAGAGTGCATCAAACATGATTTAGACCTTGTTTATGGAAAAGTGTTTATTTCTGTATTTCAAGGTTGCAACTTGTATCATCTAGTTTAAACAGTACTGCAATAATGTTAGAGTGCAATCAAACATGATTTAGACCTTGTTTATGGAAAAGTGTTTATTTCTGTATTTCAAGGTTGCAACTTGATGACAATTGTCCACAGTGTTCCTATAATCTAGTTTAAACAGTACTGCAAAAATGTAACTTACAAAGTGCATCAAACATGATTTAGACCTTGTTTATGGAAAAGTGTTTATTTCTGTATTTCAAGGTTGCAACTTGTATCATCTAGTTTAAACAGTACTGCAAAAACGTAACCTACAGAGTGCATCAAACATGATTTAGACCTTGTTTATGGAAAAGTGTTTATTTCTGTATTTCAAGGTTGCAACTTGTATCATCTAGTTTTAAACAGTACTGCAAAAACGTAACTTACAAGAGTGCATCAAACATGATTTAGACCTTGTTTATGGAAAAGTGTTTATTTCTGTATTTCAAAAACGTAACCTACAGAGTGCATCAAACATGATTTAGACCTTGTTTATGGAAAAGTGTTTATTTCTGTATTTCAAGGTTGCAACTTGCTGACAATTGTCCACATTGTATCATCTAGTTTAAACAGTACTGCAATAATGTTAGAGTGCAATCGAACATGATTTAGACCTTGTTTATGGAAAAGTGTTTATTTCTGTATTTCAAAAACGTAACCTACAGAGTGCATCAAACATGATTTAGACCTTGTTTATGGAAAAGTGTTTATTTCTGTATTTCAAGGTTGCAACTTGCTGACAATTGTCCACATTGTATCATCTAGTTTAAACAGTACTGCAAAAACGTAACCTACAGAGTGCATCAAACATGATTTAGACCTTGTTTATGGAAAAGTGTTTATTTCTGTATTTCAAGGTTGCAACTTGCTGACAATTGTCCACATTGTATCATCTAGTTTAAACAGTACTGCAAAAACGTAACCTACAGAGTGCATCAAACATGATTTAGACCTTGTTTATGGAAAAGTGTTTATTTCTGTATTTCAAGGTTGCAACTTGCTGACAATTGTCCACATTGTATCATCTAGTTTAAACAGTACTGCAAAAACGTAACCTGCAGAGTGCATCAAACATGATTTAGACCTTGTTTATGAAAAAGTGTTTATTTCTGTATTTCAAGGTTGCAACTTGCTGAAAAATTGTCCACAGTGATCAGATCATCTAGTTTTAAACAGTACTGCAAAAACGTAACCTACAGAGTGCATCAAACATGATTTAGACCTTGTTTATGGAAAAGTGTTTATTTCTGTATTTCAAGGTTGCAACTTGATGACAATTGTCCACAGTGTTCCTATAATCTAGTTTAAACAGTACTGCAAAAATGTAACTTACAAAGTGCATCAAACATGATTTAGACCTTGTTTATGGAAAAGTGTTTATTTCTGTATTTCAAGGTTGCAACTTGTATCATCTAGTTTAAACAGTACTGCAAAAACGTAACCTACAGAGTGCATCAAACATGATTTAGACCTTGTTTATGGAAAAGTGTTTATTTCTGTATTTCAAGGTTGCAACTTGTATCATCTAGTTTTAAACAGTACTGCAAAAACGTAACTTTCAAGAGTGCATCAAACATGATTTAGACCTTGTTTATGGAAAAGTGTTTATTTCTGTATTTCAAAAACGTAACCTACAGAGTGCATCAAACATGATTTAGACCTTGTTTATGGAAAAGTGTTTATTTCTGTATTTCAAGGTTGCAACTTGCTGACAATTGTCCACATTGTATCATCTAGTTTAAACAGTACTGCAAAAACGTAACCTACAGAGTGCATCAAACATGATTTAGACCTTGTTCATGGAAAAGTGTTTATTTCTGTATTTCAAGGTTGCAACTTGCTGACAATTGTCCACATTGTATCATCTAGTTTAAACAGTACTGCAATAATTTACAGAGTGCATCAAACATGATTTAGACCTTGTTTATGGAAAAGTGTTTATTTCTGTATTACAAGGTTGCAACTTGATGACAATTGTCCAGTGTTCCTATCATCTAGTTTAAACAGTACTGCAAAAACGTAACCTACAGAGTGCATCAAACATGATTTAGACCTTGTTTATGGAAAAGTGTATTTCTGTATTTCAAGGTTGCAACTTGTATCATCTAGTTTAAACAGTACTGCAAAAACGTAACTTACAAGAGTGCATCAAACATGATTTAGACCTTGTTTATGGAAAAGTGTTTATTTCTGTATTTCAAAAACGTAACCTACAGAGTGCATCAAACATGATTTAGACCTTGTTTATGGAAAAGTGTTTATTTCTGTATTTCAAGGTTGCAACTTGCTGACAATTGTCCACATTGTATCATCTAGTTTAAACAGTACTGCAAAAACGTAACTTACAGAGTGCATCAAACATGATTTAGACCTTGTTTATGGAAAAGTGTTTATTTCTGTATTTCAAGGTTGCAACTTGCTGAAATATTGTCCACAGTGTTCCTATCATCTAGTTTTAAACAGTACTGCAAAAATGTAACTTACAGAGTGCAATCAAACATGATTTAGACCTTGTTTATGGAAAAGTGTTTATTTCTGTATTTCAAGGTTGTAACTTGATGACAATTGTCCACATTGTATCATCTAGTTTAAACAGTACTGCAATAATGTTACAGAGTGCAATCAAACATGATTTAGACCTTGTTTATGGAAAAGTGTTTATTTCTGTATTTCAAGGTTGCAACTTGATGACAATTGTCCACAGTGTTCCTATTCAGCCCTTGAGTTGCGTTCCCATGCAAAACTAGA
The DNA here is from genome assembly GCF_021184085.1 of Oncorhynchus gorbuscha. Taxonomy (NCBI): domain Eukaryota; kingdom Metazoa; phylum Chordata; class Actinopteri; order Salmoniformes; family Salmonidae; genus Oncorhynchus; species Oncorhynchus gorbuscha. The sequence goes on from NW_025745119.1 coordinate 57,033, forward strand.
CAGATAGCTAACAACTAAGTCTTCAATAAAACTCCCAAGGCGTGACTTTTCTTGAATGAATATATTGAAAACGTTTGTTGTGAAACTGCAAAATACAGAAATGAATATACTTTAGTGTTCAATTCACACCGACATACTGTAGCTGTACATTAAACATTTGAAGTTGCATAATACAAAGCACGTGCTAAGGTACCATGCATCTGGCATGATGCCAAACCATATATCTAATTGTTAACCATATGGTAATTGCTCCTTTCATTACTCTAATAATGTATAACCATCTATGTAGAATAACAAAGCATATTACACTAGAAACAGTAACAAAACTACAGTATTGTATATTTTACAATTCGTTTGCATGACGCATGAGCAAAGTAATACAGCTAACGACATACACAAAAGGCATTGCAATTTGTGAGTAAACGCAACCAACATTGATATGTAAGAAACTCTATCAATAACAAGATTATCATCATTAGCTAAATGCTTGAATCGAACTTACAAACAAATATTTTTCCAAGGCTGAAGCGTGACAAGAAATAACTACATTGAAAGACCTGCACCGTAGCGTTGCTTGTAGCTGCTTCTTTGCGTGCAAAACAAATTCTGAACTTCCCGTTTGCGTTGACTTTCTAAGTACCAGAAAGCGCCACTAGGGGGCAAATAACACCATTGAACACAATGAAAATCCAATTTAACCATTGTAATAAAATAATCTGTTATCTTCTAACAGGATGGCAGCACAGTTCCTATAATCTAGTTTAAACAGTACTGCAAAAATGTAACTTACAAAGTGCATCAAACATGATTTAGAATTTGTTTATGGAAAAGTGTTTATTTCTGTATTTCAAAAACGTAACCTACAGAGTGCATCAAACATGATTTAGACCTTGTTTATGGAAAAGTGTTTATTTCTGTATTTCAAGGTTGCAACTTGATGACAATTGTCCACAGTGTTCCTATAATCTAGTTTTAAACAGTACTGCAAAAACGTAACCCACAGAGTGCATCAAACATGATTTAGACCTTGTTTATGGAAAAGTGTTTATTTCTGTATTTCAAGGTTGCAACTTGCTGACAATTGTCCACAGTGTTCAGATCATCTAGTTTTAAACAGTACTGCAAAAATGTAACCTACAGAGTGCATCAAACATGATTTAGACCTTGTTCATGGAAAAGTGTTTATTTCTGTATTTCAAGGTTGCAACTTGCTGAAAATTTTTCCAGTGTTCCTATAATCTAGTTTAAACAGTACTGCAATAATGTTACAAGAGTGCAATCAAACATGATTTAGACCTTGTTTATGGAAAAGTGTTTATTTCTGTATTTCAAGGTTGCAACTTGATGACAATTGTCCAGTGTATCATCTAGTTTAAACAGTACTGCAAAAACGTAACCTACAGAGTGCATCAAACATGATTTAGACCTTGTTTATGGAAAAGTGTTTATTTCTCTATTTCAAGGTTGCAACTTGCTGAAAAATTGTCCACAGTGATCAGATCATCTAGTTTTAAACAGTACTGCAAAAACGTAACCTACAGAGTGCATCAAACATGATTTAGACCTTGTTTATGGAAAAGTGTTTATTTCTGTATTTCAAGGTTGCAACTTGATGACAATTGTCCACATTGTATCATCTAGTTTAAACAGTACTGCAAAAACATAACCTACAGAGTGCATCAAACATGATTTAGACCTTGTTTATGGAAAAGTGTTTATTTCTGTATTTCAAGGTTGCAACTTGTATCATCTAGTTTAAACAGTACTGCAATAATGTTAGAGTGCAATCAAACATGATTTAGACCTTGTTTATGGAAAAGTGTTTATTTCTGTATTTCAAGGTTGCAACTTGATGACAATTGTCCACAGTGTTCCTATAATCTAGTTTAAACAGTACTGCAAAAATGTAACTTACAAAGTGCATCAAACATGATTTAGACCTTGTTTATGGAAAAGTGTTTATTTCTGTATTTCAAGGTTGCAACTTGTATCATCTAGTTTAAACAGTACTGCAAAAACGTAACCTACAGAGTGCATCAAACATGATTTAGACCTTGTTTATGGAAAAGTGTTTATTTCTGTATTTCAAGGTTGCAACTTGTATCATCTAGTTTTAAACAGTACTGCAAAAACGTAACTTACAAGAGTGCATCAAACATGATTTAGACCTTGTTTATGGAAAAGTGTTTATTTCTGTATTTCAAAAACGTAACCTACAGAGTGCATCAAACATGATTTAGACCTTGTTTATGGAAAAGTGTTTATTTCTGTATTTCAAGGTTGCAACTTGCTGACAATTGTCCACATTGTATCATCTAGTTTAAACAGTACTGCAATAATGTTAGAGTGCAATCGAACATGATTTAGACCTTGTTTATGGAAAAGTGTTTATTTCTGTATTTCAAAAACGTAACCTACAGAGTGCATCAAACATGATTTAGACCTTGTTTATGGAAAAGTGTTTATTTCTGTATTTCAAGGTTGCAACTTGCTGACAATTGTCCACATTGTATCATCTAGTTTAAACAGTACTGCAAAAACGTAACCTACAGAGTGCATCAAACATGATTTAGACCTTGTTTATGGAAAAGTGTTTATTTCTGTATTTCAAGGTTGCAACTTGCTGACAATTGTCCACATTGTATCATCTAGTTTAAACAGTACTGCAAAAACTTAACCTACAGAGTGCATCAAACATGATTTAGACCTTGTTTATGGAAAAGTGTTTATTTCTGTATTTCAAGGTTGCAACTTGCTGACAATTGTCCACATTGTATCATCTAGTTTAAACAGTACTGCAAAAACGTAACCTGCAGAGTGCATCAAACATGATTTAGACCTTGTTTATGAAAAAGTGTTTATTTCTGTATTTCAAGGTTGCAACTTGCTGAAAAATTGTCCACAGTGATCAGATCATCTAGTTTTAAACAGTACTGCAAAAACGTAACCTACAGAGTGCATCAAACATGATTTAGACCTTGTTTATGGAAAAGTGTTTATTTCTGTATTTCAAGGTTGCAACTTGATGACAATTGTCCACAGTGTTCCTATAATCTAGTTTAAACAGTACTGCAAAAATGTAACTTACAAAGTGCATCAAACATGATTTAGACCTTGTTTATGGAAAAGTGTTTATTTCTGTATTTCAAGGTTGCAACTTGTATCATCTAGTTTAAACAGTACTGCAAAAACGTTTACAGAGTGCATCAAACATGATTTAGACCTTGTTTATGGAAAAGTGTTTATTTCTGTATTTCAAGGTTGCAACTTGTATCATCTAGTTTTAAACAGTACTGCAAAAACGTAACTTTCAAGAGTGCATCAAACATGATTTAGACCTTGTTTATGGAAAAGTGTTTATTTCTGTATTTCAAAAACGTAACCTACAGAGTGCATCAAACATGATTTAGACCTTGTTTATGGAAAAGTGTTTATTTCTGTATTTCAAGGTTGCAACTTGCTGACAATTGTCCACATTGTATCATCTAGTTTAAACAGTACTGCAAAAACGTAACCTACAGAGTGCATCAAACATGATTTAGACCTTGTTTATGGAAAAGTGTTTATTTCTGTATTTCAAGGTTGCCACTTGCTGACAATTGTCCACATTGTATCATCTAGTTTAAACAGTACTGCAATAATTTACAGAGTGCATCAAACATGATTTAGACCTTGTTTATGGAAAAGTGTTTATTTCTGTATTACAAGGTTGCAACTTGATGACAATTGTCCAGTGTTCCTATCATCTAGTTTAAACAGTACTGCAAAAACGTAACCTACAGAGTGCATCAAACATGATTTAGACCTTGTTTATGGAAAAGTGTATTTCTGTATTTCAAGGTTGCAACTTGTATCATCTAGTTTAAACAGTACTGCAAAAACGTAACTTACAGAGTGCATCAAACATGATTTAGACCTTGTTTATGGAAAAGTGTTTATTTCTGTATTTCAAGGTGGCAACTTGATGACAATTGTCCACATTGTATCATCTAGTTTAAACAGTACTGCAATAATGTTACAGAGTGCAATCAAACATGATTTAGACCTTGTTTATGGAAAAGTGTTTATTTCTGTATTTCAAGGTTGCAACTTGATGACAATTGTCCACAGTGTTCCTATAATCTAGTTTTAAACAGTACTGCAAAAACGTAACTTACAGAGTGCATCAAACATGATTTAGACCTTGTTTATGGAAAAGTGTTTATTTCTGTATTTCAAGGTTGCAACTTGCTGAAATATTGTCCACAGTGTTCCTATCATCTAGTTTTAAACAGTACTGCAAAAATGTAACTTACAGAGTGCAATCAAACATGATTTAGACCTTGTTTATGGAAAAGTGTTTATTTCTGTATTTCAAGGTTGTAACTTGATGACAATTGTCCACATTGTATCATCTAGTTTAAACAGTACTGCAATAATGTTACAGAGTGCAATCAAACATGATTTAGACCTTGTTTATGGAAAAGTGTTTATTTCTGTATTTCAAGGTTGCAACTTGATGACAATTGTCCACAGTGTTCCTATTCAGCCCTTGAGTTGCGTTCCCATGCAAAACTAGACAGATAGCTAACAACTAAGTCTTCAATAAAACTCCCAAGGCGTGACTTTTCTTGAATGAATATATTGAAAACGTTTGTTGTGAAACTGCAAAATACAGAAATGAATATACTTTAGTGTTCAATTCACACCGACATACTGTAGCTGTACATTAAACATTTGAAGTTGCATAATACAAAGCACGTGCTAAGGTACCATGCATCTGGCATGATGCCAAACCATATATCTAATTGTTAACCATATGGTAATTGCTCCTTTCATTACTCTAATAATGTATAACCATCTATGTAGAATAACAAAGCATATTACACTAGAAACAGTAACAAAACTACAGTATTGTATATTTTACAATTCGTTTGCATGACGCATGAGCAAAGTAATACAGCTAACGACATACACAAAAGGCATTGCAATTTGTGAGTAAACGCAACCAACATTGATATGTAAGAAACTCTATCAATAACAAGATTATCATCATTAGCTAAATGCTTGAATCGAACTTACAAACAAATATTTTTCCAAGGCTGAAGCGTGACAAGAAATAACTACATTGAAAGACCTGCACGGTAGCGTTGCTTGTAGCTGCTTCTTTGCGTGCAAAACAAATTCTGAACTTCCCGTTTGCGTTGACTTTCTAAGTACCAGAAAGCGCCACTAGGGGGCAAATAACACCATTGAACACAATGAAAATCCAATTTAACCATTGTAATAAAATAATCTGTTATCTTCTAACAGGATGGCAGCACAGTTCCTATAATCTAGTTTAAACAGTACTGCAAAAATGTAACTTACAAAGTGCATCAAACATGATTTAGAATTTGTTTATGGAAAAGTGTTTATTTCTGTATTTCAAAAACGTAACCTACAGAGTGCATCAAACATGATTTAGACCTTGTTTATGGAAAAGTGTTTATTTCTGTATTTCAAGGTTGCAACTTGATGACAATTGTCCACAGTGTTCCTATAATCTAGTTTTAAACAGTACTGCAAAAACGTAACCCACAGAGTGCATCAAACATGATTTAGACCTTGTTTATGGAAGTGTTTATTTCTGTATTTCAAGGTTGCAACTTGCTGACAATTGTCCACAGTGTTCAGATCATCTAGTTTTAAACAGTACTGCAAAAATGTAACCTACAGAGTGCATCAAACATGATTTAGACCTTGTTCATGGAAAAGTGTTTATTTCTGTATTTCAAGGTTGCAACTTGCTGAAAATTTTTCCAGTGTTCCTATAATCTAGTTTAAACAGTACTGCAATAATGTTACAAGAGTGCAATCAAACATGATTTAGACCTTGTTTATGGAAAAGTGTTTATTTCTGTATTTCAAGGTTGCAACTTGATGACAATTGTCCAGTGTATCATCTAGTTTAAACAGTACTGCAAAAACGTAACCTACAGAGTGCATCAAACATGATTTAGACCTTGTTTATGGAAAAGTGTTTATTTCTCTATTTCAAGGTTGCAACTTGCTGAAAAATTGTCCACAGTGATCAGATCATCTAGTTTTAAACAGTACTGCAAAAACGTAACCTACAGAGTGCATCAAACATGATTTAGACCTTGTTTATGGAAAAGTGTTTATTTCTGTATTTCAAGGTTGCAACTTGATGACAATTGTCCACATTGTATCATCTAGTTTAAACAGTACTGCAAAAACATAACCTACAGAGTGCATCAAACATGATTTAGACCTTGTTTATGGAAAAGTGTTTATTTCTGTATTTCAAGGTTGCAACTTGTATCATCTAGTTTAAACAGTACTGCAATAATGTTAGAGTGCAATCAAACATGATTTAGACCTTGTTTATGGAAAAGTGTTTATTTCTGTATTTCAATTTGCAACTTGATGACAATTGTCCACTTGTTCCTATAATCTAGTTTAAACAGTACTGCAAAAATGTAACTTACAAAGTGCATCAAACATGATTTAGACCTTGTTTATGGAAAAGTGTTTATTTCTGTATTTCAAGGTTGCAACTTGTATCATCTAGTTTAAACAGTACTGCAAAAACGTAACCTACAGAGTGCATCAAACATGATTTAGACCTTGTTTATGGAAAAGTGTTTATTTCTGTATTTCAAGGTTGCAACTTGTATCATCTAGTTTTAAACAGTACTGCAAAAACGTAACTTACAAGAGTGCATCAAACATGATTTAGACCTTGTTTATGGAAAAGTGTTTATTTCTGTATTTCAAGGTTGCAACTTGCTGACAATTGTCCACATTGTATCATCTAGTTTAAACAGTACTGCAATAATGTTAGAGTGCAATCGAACATGATTTAGACCTTGTTTATGGAAAAGTGTTTATTTCTGTATTTCAAAAACGTAACCTACAGAGTGCATCAAACATGATTTAGACCTTGTTTATGGAAAAGTGTTTATTTCTGTATTTCAAGGTTGCAACTTGCTGACAATTGTCCACATTGTATCATCTAGTTTAAACAGTACTGCAAAAACGTAACCTACAGAGTGCATCAAACATGATTTAGACCTTGTTTATGGAAAAGTGTTTATTTCTGTATTTCAAGGTTGCAACTTGCTGACAATTGTCCACATTGTATCATCTAGTTTAAACAGTACTGCAAAAACGTAACCTACAGAGTGCATCAAACATGATTTAGACCTTGTTTATGGAAAAGTGTTTATTTCTGTATTTCAAGGTTGCAACTTGCTGACAATTGTCCACATTGTATCATCTAGTTTAAACAGTACTGCAAAAACGTAACCTACAGAGTGCATCAAACATGATTTAGACCTTGTTTATGGAAAAGTGTTTATTTCTGTATTTCAAGGTTGCCACTTGCTGACAATTGTCCACATTGTATCATCTAGTTTAAACAGTACTGCAATAATTTACAGAGTGCATCAAACATGATTTAGACCTTGTTTATGGAAAAGTGTTTATTTCTGTATTACAAGGTTGCAACTTGATGACAATTGTCCAGTGTTCCTATCATCTAGTTTAAACAGTACTGCAAAAACGTAACCTACAGAGTGCATCAAACATGATTTAGACCTTGTTTATGGAAAAGTGTATTTCAAGGTTGCAACTTGTATCATCTAGTTTAAACAGTACTGCAAAAACGTACAGAGTGCATCAAACATGATTTAGACCTTGTTTATGGAAAAGTGTTTATTTCTGTATTTCAAGGTGGCAACTTGATGACAATTGTCCACATTGTATCATCTAGTTTAAACAGTACTGCAATAATGTTACAGAGTGCAATCAAACATGATTTAGACCTTGTTTATGGAAAAGTGTTTATTTCTGTATTTCAAGGTTGCAACTTGATGACAATTGTCCACAGTGTTCCTATAATCTAGTTTTAAACAGTACTGCAAAAACGTAACTTACAGAGTGCATCAAACATGATTTAGACCTTGTTTATGGAAAAGTGTTTATTTCTGTATTTCAAGGTTGCAACTTGCTGAAATATTGTCCACAGTGTTCCTATCATCTAGTTTTAAACAGTACTGCAAAAATGTAACTTACAGAGTGCAATCAAACATGATTTAGACCTTGTTTATGGAAAAGTGTTTATTTCTGTATTTCAAGGTTGTAACTTGATGACAATTGTCCACATTGTATCATCTAGTTTAAACAGTACTGCAATAATGTTACAGAGTGCAATCAAACATGATTTAGACCTTGTTTATGGAAAAGTGTTTATTTCTGTATTTCAAGGTTGCAACTTGATGACAATTGTCCACAGTGTTCCTATTCAGCCCTTGAGTTGCGTTCCCATGCAAAACTAGACAGATAGCTAACAACTAAGTCTTCAATAAAACTCCCAAGGCGTGACTTTTCTTGAATGAATATATTGAAAACGTTTGTTGTGAAACTGCAAAATACAGAAATGAATATACTTTAGTGTTCAATTCACACCGACATACTGTAGCTGTACATTAAACATTTGAAGTTGCATAATACAAAGCACGTGCTAAGGTACCATGCATCTGGCATGATGCCAAACCATATATCTAATTGTTAACCATATGGTAATTGCTCCTTTCATTACTCTAATAATGTATAACCATCTATGTAGAATAACAAAGCATATTACACTAGAAACAGTAACAAAACTACAGTATTGTATATTTTACAATTCGTTTGCATGACGCATGAGCAAAGTAATACAGCTAACGACATACACAAAAGGCATTGCAATTTGTGAGTAAACGCAACCAACATTGATATGTAAGAAACTCTATCAATAACAAGATTATCATCATTAGCTAAATGCTTGAATCGAACTTACAAACAAATATTTTTCCAAGGCTGAAGCGTGACAAGAAATAACTACATTGAAAGACCTGCACGGTAGCGTTGCTTGTAGCTGCTTCTTTGCGTGCAAAACAAATTCTGAACTTCCCGTTTGCGTTGACTTTCTAAGTACCAGAAAGCGCCACTAGGGGGCAAATAACACCATTGAACACAATGAAAATCCAATTTAACCATTGTAATAAAATAATCTGTTATCTTCTAACAGGATGGCAGCACAGTTCCTATAATCTAGTTTAAACAGTACTGCAAAAATGTAACTTACAAAGTGCATCAAACATGATTTAGAATTTGTTTATGGAAAAGTGTTTATTTCTGTATTTCAAAAACGTAACCTACAGAGTGCATCAAACATGATTTAGACCTTGTTTATGGAAAAGTGTTTATTTCTGTATTTCAAGGTTGCAACTTGATGACAATTGTCCACAGTGTTCCTATAATCTAGTTTTAAACAGTACTGCAAAAACGTAACCCACAGAGTGCATCAAACATGATTTAGACCTTGTTTATGGAAGTGTTTATTTCTGTATTTCAAGGTTGCAACTTGCTGACAATTGTCCACAGTGTTCAGATCATCTAGTTTTAAACAGTACTGCAAAAATGTAACCTACAGAGTGCATCAAACATGATTTAGACCTTGTTCATGGAAAAGTGTTTATTTCTGTATTTCAAGGTTGCAACTTGCTGAAAATTTTTCCAGTGTTCCTATAATCTAGTTTAAACAGTACTGCAATAATGTTACAAGAGTGCAATCAAACATGATTTAGACCTTGTTTATGGAAAAGTGTTCTGTATTTCAAGGTTGCAACTTGATGACAATTGTCCAGTGTATCATCTAGTTTAAACAGTACTGCAAAAACGTAACCTACAGAGTGCATCAAACATGATTTAGACCTTGTTTATGGAAAAGTGTTTATTTCTCTATTTCAAGGTTGCAACTTGCTGAAAAATTGTCCACAGTGATCAGATCATCTAGTTTTAAACAGTACTGCAAAAACGTAACCTACAGAGTGCATCAAACATGATTTAGACCTTGTTTATGGAAAAGTGTTTATTTCTGTATTTCAAGGTTGCAACTTGATGACAATTGTCCACATTGTATCATCTAGTTTAAACAGTACTGCAAAAACATAACCTACAGAGTGCATCAAACATGATTTAGACCTTGTTTATGGAAAAGTGTTTATTTCTGTATTTCAAGGTTGCAACTTGTATCATCTAGTTTAAACAGTACTGCAATAATGTTAGAGTGCAATCAAACATGATTTAGACCTTGTTTATGGAAAAGTGTTTATTTCTGTATTTCAAGGTTGCAACTTGATGACAATTGTCCACAGTGTTCCTATAATCTAGTTTAAACAGTACTGCAAAAATGTAACTTACAAAGTGCATCAAACATGATTTAGACCTTGTTTATGGAAAAGTGTTTATTTCTGTATTTCAAGGTTGCAACTTGTATCATCTAGTTTAAACAGTACTGCAAAAACGTAACCTACAGAGTGCATCAAACATGATTTAGACCTTGTTTATGGAAAAGTGTTTATTTCTGTATTTCAAGGTTGCAACTTGTATCATCTAGTTTTAAACAGTACTGCAAAAACGTAACTTACAAGAGTGCATCAAACATGATTTAGACCTTGTTTATGGAAAAGTGTTTATTTCTGTATTTCAAAAACGTAACCTACAGAGTGCATCAAACATGATTTAGACCTTGTTTATGGAAAAGTGTTTATTTCTGTATTTCAAGGTTGCAACTTGCTGACAATTGTCCACATTGTATCATCTAGTTTAAACAGTACTGCAATAATGTTAGAGTGCAATCAAACATGATTTAGACCTTGTTTATGGAAAAGTGTTTATTTCTGTATTTCAAAAACGTAACCTACAGAGTGCATCAAACATGATTTAGACCTTGTTTATGGAAAAGTGTTTATTTCTGTATTTCAAGGTTGCAACTTGCTGACAATTGTCCACATTGTATCATCTAGTTTAAACAGTACTGCAAAAACGTAACCTACAGAGTGCATCAAACATGATTTAGACCTTGTTTATGGAAAAGTGTTTATTTCTGTATTTCAAGGTTGCAACTTGCTGACAATTGTCCACATTGTATCATCTAGTTTAAACAGTACTGCAAAAACGTAACCTACAGAGTGCATCAAACATGATTTAGACCTTGTTTATGGAAAAGTGTTTATTTCTGTATTTCAAGGTTGCAACTTGCTGACAATTGTCCACATTGTATCATCTAGTTTAAACAGTACTGCAAAAACGTAACCTGCAGAGTGCATCAAACATGATTTAGACCTTGTTTATGAAAAAGTGTTTATTTCTGTATTTCAAGGTTGCAACTTGCTGAAAAATTGTCCACAGTGATCAGATCATCTAGTTTTAAACAGTACTGCAAAAACGTAACCTACAGAGTGCATCAAACATGATTTAGACCTTGTTTATGGAAAAGTGTTTATTTCTGTATTTCAAGGTTGCAACTTGATGACAATTGTCCACAGTGTTCTATAATCTAGTTTAAACAGTACTGCAAAATGTAACTTACAGAGTGCATCAAACATGATTTAGACCTTGTTTATGGAAAAGTGTTTATTTTGTATTTCAAGGTTGCAACTTGTATCATCTAGTTTAAACAGTACTGCAAAAACGTAACCTACAGAGTGCATCAAACATGATTTAGACCTTGTTTATGGAAAAGTGTTTATTTCTGTATTTCAAGGTTGCAACTTGTATCATCTAGTTTTAAACAACTGCCGTAACAAGAGTGCATCAAACATGATTTAGACCTTGTTTATGGAAAAGTGTTTATTTCTGTATTTCAAAAACGTAACCTACAGAGTGCATCAAACATGATTTAGACCTTGTTTATGGAAAAGTGTTTATTTCTGTATTTCAAGGTTGCAACTTTGACAATTGTCCACATTGTATCATCTAGTTTAAACAGTACTGCAAAAACGTAACCTACAGAGTGCATCAAACATGATTTAGACCTTGTTTATGGAAAAGTGTTTATTTCTGTATTTCAAGGTTGCAACTTGCTGACAATTGTCCACATTGTATCATCTAGTTTAAACAGTACTGCAATAATTTACAGAGTGCATCAAACATGATTTAGACCTTGTTTATGGAAAAGTGTTTATTTCTGTATTACAAGGTTGCAACTTGATGACAATTGTCCAGTGTTCCTATCATCTAGTTTAAACAGTACTGCAAAAACGTAACCTACAGAGTGCATCAAACATGATTTAGACCTTGTTTATGGAAAAGTGTATTTCTGTATTTCAAGGTTGCAACTTGTATCATCTAGTTTAAACAGTACTGCAAAAACGTAACTTACAGAGTGCATCAAACATGATTTAGACCTTGTTTATGGAAAAGTGTTTATTTCTGTATTTCAAGGTGGCAACTTGATGACAATTGTCCACATTGTATCATCTAGTTTAAACAGTACTGCAATAATGTTACAGAGTGCAATCAAACATGATTTAGACCTTGTTTATGGAAAAGTGTTTATTTCTGTATTTCAAGGTTGCAACTTGATGACAATTGTCCACAGTGTTCCTATAATCTAGTTTTAAACAGTACTGCAAAAACGTAACTTACAGAGTGCATCAAACATGATTTAGACCTTGTTTATGGAAAAGTGTTTATTTCTGTATTTCAAGGTTGCAACTTGCTGAAATATTGTCCACAGTGTTCCTATCATCTAGTTTTAAACAGTACTGCAAAAATGTAACTTACAGAGTGCAATCAAACATGATTTAGACCTTGTTTATGGAAAAGTGTTTATTTCTGTATTTCAAGGTTGTAACTTGATGACAATTGTCCACATTGTATCATCTAGTTTAAACAGTACTGCAATAATGTTACAGAGTGCAATCAAACATGATTTAGACCTTGTTTATGGAAAAGTGTTTATTTCTGTATTTCAAGGTTGCAACTTGATGACAATTGTCCACAGTGTTCCTATTCAGCCCTTGAGTTGCGTTCCCATGCAAAACTAGACAGATAGCTAACAACTAAGTCTTCAATAAAACTCCCAAGGCGTGACTTTTCTTGAATGAATATATTGAAAACGTTTGTTGTGAAACTGCAAAATACAGAAATGAATATACTTTAGTGTTCAATTCACACCGACATACTGTAGCTGTACATTAAACATTTGAAGTTGCATAATACAAAGCACGTGCTAAGGTACCATGCATCTGGCATGATGCCAAACCATATATCTAATTGTTAACCATATGGTAATTGCTCCTTTCATTACTCTAATAATGTATAACCATCTATGTAGAATAACAAAGCATATTACACTAGAAACAGTAACAAAACTACAGTATTGTATATTTTACAATTCGTTTGCATGACGCATGAGCAAAGTAATACAGCTAACGACATACACAAAAGGCATTGCAATTTGTGAGTAAACGCAACCAACATTGATATGTAAGAAACTCTATCAATAACAAGATTATCATCATTAGCTAAATGCTTGAATCGAACTTACAAACAAATATTTTTCCAAGGCTGAAGCGTGACAAGAAATAACTACATTGAAAGACCTGCACCGTAGCGTTGCTTGTAGCTGCTTCTTTGCGTGCAAAACAAATTCTGAACTTCCCGTTTGCGTTGACTTTCTAAGTACCAGAAAGCGCCACTAGGGGGCAAATAACACCATTGAACACAATGAAAATCCAATTTAACCATTGTAATAAAATAATCTGTTATCTTCTAACAGGATGGCAGCACAGTTCCTATAATCTAGTTTAAACAGTACTGCAAAAATGTAACTTACAAAGTGCATCAAACATGATTTAGACTTTGTTTATGGAAAAGTGTTTATTTCTGTATTTCAAAAACGTAACCTACAGAGTGCAATCAAACATGATTTAGACCTTGTTTATGGAAAAGTGTTTATTTCTGTATTTCAAGGTTGCAACTTGCTGACAATTGTCCACAGTGTTCAGATCATCTAGTTTTAAACAGTACTGCAAAAATGTAACCTACAGAGTGCATCAAACATGATTTAGACCTTGTTTATGGAAAAGTGTTTATTTCTGTATTTGAAAAACGTAACCTACAGAGTGCATCAAACATGATTTAGACCTTGTTAATGGAAAAGTGTTTATTTGTGTATTTCAAGGTTGCAACTTGTATCATCTAGTTTAAACAGTACTGCAAAAACGTAACCTACAGAGTGCATCAAACATGATTTAGACCTTGTTTATGGAAAAGTGTTTATTTCTGTATTTGAAAATCGTAACCTACAGAGTGCATCAAACGTGATTTAGACCTTGTTTATGGAAAAGTGTTTATTTCTGTATTTGAAAAACGTAACCTACAGAGTGCCGCAAACATGATTTAGACCTTGTTTATGGAAAAGTGTTTATTTCTGTATTTGAAAAACGTAACCTACAGAGTGCATCAAACATGATTTAGACCTTGTTAATGGAAAAGTGTTTATTTGTGTATTTCAAGGTTGCAACTTGTATCATCTAGTTTAAACAGTACTGCAAAAACGTAACCTACAGAGTGCATCAAACATGATTTAGACCTTGTTTATGGAAAAGTGTTTATTTCTGTATTTGAAAATCGTAACCTACAGAGTGCATCAAACGTGATTTAGACCTTGTTTATGGAAAAGTGTTTATTTCTGTATTTGAAAAACGTAACCTACAGAGTGCATCAAACATGATTTAGACCTTGTTTATGGAAAAGTGTTTATTTCTGTATTTCAAGGTTGCAACTTGTATATCTAGTTTAAACAGTACTGCAAAAACGTAACCTACAGAGTGCATCAAACATGATTTAGACCTTGTTTATGGAAAAGTGTTTATTTCTGTATTTTTGAAAATCTAGTTTAAACCTGCAGAGTGCATCAAACATGATTTAGACCTTGTTTATGGAAAAGTGTTTATTTCTGTATTTGAAAAACGTTACAAGTGCCGCAAACATGATTTAGACCTTGTTTATGGAAAAGTGTTTATTTCTGTATTTGCAAAAACGTAACCTACAGAGTGCATCAAACATGATTTAGACCTTGTTTATGGAAAAGTGTTTATTTCTGTATTTCAAGGTTGCAACTTGTATCATCTAGTTTAAACAGTACTGCAAAAACGTAACTACAGAGTGCATCAAACATGATTTAGACCTTGTTTATGGAAAAGTGTTTATTTCTGTATTTGAAAATCGTAACCTACAGATTGCATCAAACGTGATTATAGATCTTGTTTAAACAGTATTTCTGTATTTGAAAAACGTAATTTACAGAGTGCATCAAACATGATTTAGACCTTGTTTATGGAAAAGTGTTTATTTCTGTATTTCAAGGTTGCAACATTGTATCATCTAGTTTAAACAGTACTGCAAAAACGTAACCTACAGAGTGCATCAAACATGATTTAGACCTTGTTTATGGAAAAGTGTTTATTTCTGTATTTGAAAAACGTAACCTACAGAGTGCATCAAACATGATTTAGACCTTGTTTATGGAAAAGTGTTTATTTCTGTATTTGAAAAACGTAACCTACAGAGTGCATCAAACATGATTTAGACCTTGTTTATGGAAAAGTGTTTATTTCTGTATTTCTACAGAGTGCATCAAACATTGAGTTTAGACCTTGTTTATGGAAAAGTGTTTATTTCTGTATTTAAAAAACGTAACCTACAGAGTGCATCAAACATGATTTAGACCTTGTTTATGGAAAAGTGTTTATTTCTGTATTTCAAGGTTGCAACTTGATGACAATTGTCCACATTGTATCATCTAGTTTAAACAGTACTGCAATAATTTACAGAGTGCATCAAACATGATTTAGACCTTGTTTATGGAAAAGTGTTTATTTCTGTATTTCAAAAACGTAACAAGGTTGCAACTTGATTTGACAATTGTCCAGTGTTCCTATCATCTAGTTTAAACAGTACTGCAAAAACGTAACCTACAGAGTGCATCAAACATGATTTAGACCTTGTTTATGGAAAAGTGTATTTCTGTATTTCAAGGTTGCAACTTGTATCATCTAGTTTAAACAGTACTGCAAAAACGTAACTTACAGAGTGCATCAAACATGATTTAGACCTTGTTTATGGAAAAGTGTTTATTTCTGTATTTCAAGGTTGCAACTTGATGACAATTGTCCACATTGTATCATCTAGTTTAAACAGTACTGCAATAATGTTACAGAGTGCAATCAAACATGATTTAGACCTTGTTTATGGAAAAGTGTTTATTTCTGTATTTCAAGGTTGCAACTTGATGACAATTGTCAAACAGTGTTCCTATAATCTAGTTTTAAACAGTACTGCAAAAACGTAACTTACAGAGTGCATCAAACATGATTTAGACCTTGTTTATGGAAAAGTGTTTATTTCTGTATTTCAAGGTTGCAACTTGCTGAAATATTGTCCACAGTGTTCCTATCATCTAGTTTTAAACAGTACTGCAAAAATGTAACTTACAGAGTGCAATCAAACATGATTTAGACCTTGTTTATGGAAAAGTGTTTATTTCTGTATTTCAAGGTTGCAACTTGATGACAATTGTCCACATTGTATCATCTAGTTTAAACAGTACTGCAATAATGTTACAGAGTGCATCAAACATGATTTAGACCTTGTTTATGGAAAAGTGTTTATTTCTGTATTTCAAGGTTGCAACTTGATGACAATTGTCCACAGTGTTCCTATTCAGCCCTTGAGTTGCGTTCCCATGCAAAACTAGACAGATAGCTAACAACTAAGTCTTCAATAAAACTCCCAAGGCGTGACTTTTCTTGAATGAATATATTGAAAACGTTTTGTTGTGAAACTGCAAAATACAGAAAATGAATATACTTTAGTGTTCAATTCACACCGACATACTGTAGCTGTACATTAAACATTTGAAGTTGCATAATACAAAGCACGTGCTAAGGTACCATGCATCTGGCATGATGCCAAACCATATATCTAATTGTTAACCATATGGTAATTGCTCCTTTCATTACTCTAATAATGTATAACCATC
Organism: Oncorhynchus gorbuscha; assembly: GCF_021184085.1. NCBI lineage: Eukaryota > Metazoa > Chordata > Actinopteri > Salmoniformes > Salmonidae > Oncorhynchus > Oncorhynchus gorbuscha. The sequence continues at coordinate 73,894 of NW_025745119.1, forward strand.
TATGTAGAATAACAAAGCATATTACACTAGAAACAGTAACAAAACTACAGTATTGTATATTTTACAATTCGTTTGCATGACGCATGAGCAAAGTAATACAGCTAACGACATACACAAAAGGCATTGCAATTTGTGAGTAAATGCAACCAACATGATATGTAAGAAACTCTATCAATAACAAGATTATCATCATTAGCTAAATGCTTGAATCGAACTTACAAACAAATATTTTTCCAAGGCTGAAGCGTGACAAGAAATAACTACATTGAAAGACCTGCACCGTAGCGTTGCTTGTAGCTGCTTCTTTGCGTGCAAAACAAATTCTGAACTTCCCGTTTGCGTTGACTTTCTAAGTACCAGAAAGCGCCACTAGGGGGCAAATAACACCATTGAACACAATGAAAATCCAATTTAACCATTGTAATAAAATAATCTGTTATCTTCTAACAGGATGGCAGCACAGTTCCTATAATCTAGTTTAAACAGTACTGCAAAAATGTAACTTACAAAGTGCATCAAACATGATTTAGAATTTGTTTATGGAAAAGTGTTTATTTTTATTTTTCTTGCTGAAAAATTGTATTTCATCTAAAACAGTACCTGCAAAAACCTACAGAGTGCATCAAACATGATTTAGACCTTGTTTATGGAAAAGTGTTTATTTCTGTTTATTTCAAGGTTGCAACTTGATGACAATTGTCCACATTGTGTTTCCTAGTGCAATCAAACATGATTTAGTTTTAAACAGTACTGCAAAAACGTAACCTACAGAGTGCATCAAACATGATTTAGACCTTGTTTATGGAAAAGTGTTTATTTCTGTATTTGTAACAAGAGTGCATCAAACATGATTTAGACCTGAAAGTGTTTAATTACAAGGTTGCAACTTGATGACAAGTGTTCAGATCATCTAGTTTTAAACAGTACTGCAAAAATGTAACCTACAGAGTGCATCAAACATGATTTAGACCTTGTTTATGGAAAAGTGTTTATTTCTGTATTTCAAGGTTGCAACTTGCTGAAAATTTTTCAAACATGATTTAGAGTGTTCCAAGGTTATAATCTAGTTTAAACAGTACTGCAATAATGTTACAGAGTGCATCAAACATGATTTAGACCTTGTTTATGGAAAAGTGTTTATTTCTGTATTTCAAGGTTGCAACTTGATGACAATTGTCCACAGTGTATCATCTAGTTTAAACAGTACTGCAAAAACGTAACCTACAGAGTGCATCAAACATGATTTAGACCTTGTTTATGGAAAAGTGTTTATTTCTCTATTTCAAGGTTGCAACTTGCTGAAAATTGTCCACAGTGTTCCTATAATTATCCTCTTGGGAATAGGGCTGTCTACTGCAACCCCCATTGCTGGAGTAATTGCATGTGCCCATGGTAAACATAATTATTTTTTGTCAAAAGTTGCTAATATATGCAAATAAAAAATATTATTGAATAGAAAACACTCTAAAGCTTTTAAAACCGTTTTAAATTGTGTCTCTGTGTAAAGCAAAACTCTCAAAATATGCATTCTCCCAAACTATCTCTTCTCATCAGAAAACTTATGCCACCTTGGATGTCATCACAGACACCCTCCACAAACAGTTACCGCTCCCAGAGAACAGTCTCCACGTGTTCAGCGTGATCTCAGCTTTCAATGGGGCTTGTCATTGTGAGAATCGCCCGCTCGCGAGAGTTTGAGCACGCGGTATGCTCCCAGTCAATCAAAAACAGCTGTCACTTTTCTTTGCTCATTGGTAAAGTGCTCTCTTTCTTCCAAGATCGATTGAACGGTGCCTGTGTTTCTGTTTGTTCTCAAAATTGCTGTACACCTTTATAACATGTTAAAGCTTGATTATGAAGTTAGTTTGACAAGTTAACTAGACATATAATATATAATTTCAACGTTTTGGTGCGCAACTACATCAATTTTGCGTAAATTTCGACCGAAATGTGGGTATTTTGAGAACCGAAAGACGTAGACTTGAAAACTAAATGCTGGTTTGGTAAGTATAATCCCTTCCAGGTCGTTTGATGGAAGAACAACAAAGGTAAGGGAATATTTAATGTATTAATTTTGGGTTTCTGTCGACTCCAAGATAAAGGAGTCATGATGCTACTGATGGAGCGCCGATTCCATATTATAGTCTAGTGAATCCAAAATGTAACGTTAAAATTAAATGTAACAATGCAATTGCATTTAGAAGAAGTGTATCTTGCTATACATATGTAAAACATGCATATTTAGTCAAAGTTTATGATGTGTATTCCTTGTTAGCCCTGGCAGATAACGTCAGCTATCGTCATTTCTCAGGACATTTGGGTAGCATTTTTTGAACGATGCATCATTGTAAACAGAGATTTATGGATATATATATAGCATATTTTTGAGAAAAAAATGAATGTACTGTGTAACATGTTATATTACTGTCATCTGATGAAGATTTCAAAAGGTTAGTGAAATGATTTTTCTTTTAATCCTGCGTTTGTTGATTGCATATTTTTTCCTACTTGGCTATGCTAATGAGCTATGTCTGCGGTGGTGGTTTGACATAAATATGTGCTATGTTTTCGCTGTAAAACATTTTAGAAATCTGACTTGCTGGCTAGATAAACAACGTGTTTATCTTTCATTTGAGCTATTTTACTTGTTAATGTGTGGAGGTTAAATATTTTTAGGAATATTTCTTGCGTTCCCTGCGCCACATTCCAGCTGGGGGGGTGGGGGCGCGTGTCCAAATGGGAACTGGTGTCTTGTCCACAGTGTTCCTATAATCTAGTTTAAACAGTACTGCAAAAACGTTAGAGTGCAATCAAACATGATTTAGACCTTGTTTATGGAAAAGTGTTTATTTCTGTATTTCAAAAACTTAACCTACAGAGTGCATCAAACATGATTTAGACCTTGTTTATGGAAAAGTGTTTATTTCTGTATTTCAAAAACGTAACCTACAGAGTGCATCAAACATGATTTAGACCTTGTTTATGGAAAAGTGTTTATTTCTGTATTTCAAGGTTGCAACTTGTATCATCTAGTTTAAACAGTACTGCAAAAACGTAACCTACAGAGTGCATCAAACATGATTTAGACCTTGTTTATGGAAAAGTGTTCATTTCTGTATTTCAAGGTTGCAACTTGATGACAATTGTCCACAGTGTTCCTATTCTGCCCTTGAGTTGCGTTCCCATGCAAAACTAGACAGATAGCTAACAACTAAGTCTTCAATAAAACTCCCAAGGCGTGACTTTTCTTGAATGAATATATTGAAAACGTTTATGTTGTGAAACTGCAAAATACAGAAAAGAATATACTTTAGTGTTCAATTCACACCGACATACTGTAGCTGTACATTAAACATTTGAAGTTGCATAATACAAAGCACGTGCTAAGGTACCATGCATCTGGCATGATGCCAAACTATATATCTAATTGTTAACCATATGGTAATTGCTCCTTTCATTACTCTAATAATGTATAACCATCTATGTAGAATAACAAAGCATATTACACTAGAAACAGTAACAAAACTACAGTATTGTATATTTTACAATTCGTTTGCATGACGCATGAGCAAAGTAATACAGCTAACGACATACACAAAAGGCATTGCAATTTGTGAGTAAATGCAACCAACATTATGTAAGAAACTCTATCAATAACAAGATTATCATCATTAGCTAAATGCTTGAATCGAACTTACAAACAAATATTTTTCCAAGGCTGAAGCGTGACAAGAAATAACTACATTGAAAGACCTGCACCGTAGCGTTGCTTGTAGCTGCTTCTTTGCGTGCAAAACAAATTCTGAACTTCCCGTTTGCGTTGACTTTCTAAGTACCAGAAAGCGCCACTAGGGGGCAAATAACACCATTGAACACAATGAAAATCCAATTTAACCATTGTAATAAAATAATCTGTTATCTTCTAACAGGATGGCAGCACAGTTCCTATAATCTAGTTTAAACAGTACTGCAAAAATGTAACTTACAAAGTGCATCAAACATGATTTAGACTTTGTTTATGGAAAAGTGTTTATTTCTGTATTTCAAGGTTGCAACTTGCTGAAAAATTGTCCAGTGTTCCTATCATCTAGTTTTAAACAGTACCTGCAAAAACGTAACCTACAGAGTGCATCAAACATGATTTAGACCTTGTTTATGGAAAAGTGTTTATTTCTGTATTTCAAAAACGTAACCTACAGAGTGCATCAAACATGATTTAGACCTTGTTTATGGAAAAGTGTTTATTTCTGTATTTTAAGGTTGCAACTTGATGACAATTGTCCACATTGTATCATCTAGTTTAAACAGTATTGCAATAATGTTAGAGTGCAATCAAACATGATTTAGACCTTGTTTATGGAAAAGTGTTTATTTCTGTATTTCAAAAACGTAACCTACAGAGTGCATCAAACATGATTTAGACCTTGTTTATGGAAAAGTGTTTATTTCTGTATTTCAAAAACGTAACCTACAGAGTGCATCAAACATGATTTAGACCTTGTTTATGGGAAAGTGTTTATTTCTGTATTACAAGGTTGCAACTTGATGACAATTGTCCACATTGTATCATCTAGTTTAAACAGTACTGCAATAATTTAGAGTGCATCAAACATGATTTAGACCTTGTTTATGGAAAAGTGTTTATTTCTGTATTTCAAGGTTGCAACTTGCTGAAAATGTTTCCAGTGTTCCTATAATCTAGTTTAAACAGTACTGCAAAAACGTAACCTACAGAGTGCATCAAACATGATTTAGACCTTGTTTATGGAAAAGTGTTTATTTCTGTATTTCAAGGTTGCAACTTGTATCTAGTTTAAACAGTACTGCAATAATTTACAGAGTGCATCAAACATGATTTAGACCTTGTTTATGGAAAAGTGTTTATTTCTGTATTTCAAGGTTGCAACTTGTATCATCTAGTTTAAACAGTACTGCAATAATTTACAGAGTGCATCAAACATGATTTAGAACCTTGTTTATGGAAAAGTGTTTATTTCTGTATTACAAGGTTGCAACTTGCTGACAATTGTCCACATTGTATCATCTAGTTTAAACAGTACTGCAATAATTTACAGAGTGCATCAAACATGATTTAGACCTTGTTTATGGAAAAGTGTTTATTTCTGTATTTCAAGGTTGCAACTTGTATCTAGTTTAAACAGTACTGCAATAATTTACAGAGTGCATCAAACATGATTTAGACCTTGTTTATGGAAAAGTGTTTATTTCTGTATTTCAAGGTTGCAACTTGTATCTAGTTTAAACAGTACTGCAATAATTTAGAGTGCATCAAACATGATTTAGACCTTGTTTATGGAAAAGTGTTTATTTCTGTATTTCAAAAACGTAACCTACAGAGTGCATCAAACATGATTTAGACCTTGTTTATGGAAAAGTGTTTATTTCTGTATTACAAGGTTGCAACTTGATGACAATTGTCCACATTGTATCATCTAGTTTAAACAGTACTGCAAAAACGTAACCTACAGAGTGCATCAAACATGATTTAGACCTTGTTTATGGAAAAGTGTTTATTTCTGTATTTCAAAAACGTAACCTACAGAGTGCATCAAACATGATTTAGACCTTGTTTATGGAAAAGTGTTTATTTCTGTATTTCAAAAACGTAACCTACAGAGTGCATCAAACATGATTTAGACCTTGTTTATGGAAAAGTGTTTATTTCTGTATTTCAAAAACGTAACCTACAGAGTGCATCAAACATGATTTAGACCTTGTTTATGGAAAAGTGTTCATTTCTGTATTTCAAGGTTGCAACTTGATGACAATTGTCCAGTGTTCCTATCAAAACATGATCTAGTTTTAAACAGTACTGTTCCTATCAAAAACAGTGCAAAAAACCTACAGAGTGCATCAAAACATGATTTAGACCTTGTTTATGGAAAAGTGTTTATTTCTGTATTTCAAGGTTGCAACTTGCTGAAAAATTTTCCAGTGTTCCTATAATCTAGTTTAAACAGTACTGCAATAATGTTACACGAGTGCAATCAAACATGATTTAGACCTTGTTTATGGAAAAGTGTTTATTTCTGTATTTCAAGGTTGCAACTTGTATCTAGTTTAAACAGTACTGCAAAAACGTAACCTACAGAGTGCATCAAACATGATTTAGACCTTGTTTATGGAAAAGTGTTTATTTCTGTATTACAAGGTTGCAACTTGCTGAAAAATTGTCCACAGTGTTCCTATCATCTAGTTTTAAACAGTACTGCAAAAACGTAACCTACAGAGTGCATCAAACATGATTTAGACCTTGTTTATGGAAAAGTGTTTATTTCTGTATTTCAAGGTTGCAACTTGATGACAATTGTCCACATTGTATCATCTAGTTTAAACAGTACTGCAATAATGTTACAGAGTGCATCAAACATGATTTAGACCTTGTTTATGGAAAAGTGTTTATTTCTGTATTTCAAAAACGTAACCTACAGAGTGCATCAAACATGATTTAGACCTTGTTTATGGAAAAGTGTTCATTTCTGTATTTCAAGGTTGCAAAACGTAACCTAAACAGAGTGCATCAAACATGATTTAGACCTTGTTTATGGAAAAGTGTTTATTTCTGTATTTCAAGGTTGCAACTTGTATCATCTAGTTTAAACAGTACTGCAATAATTTACAGAGTGCATCAAACATGATTTAGAACCTTGTTTATGGAAAAGTGTTTATTTCTGTATTTCAAGGTTGCAACTTGCTGACAATTGTCCACATTGTATCATCTAGTTTAAACAGTACTGCAAAAACGTAACCTACAGAGTGCATCAAACATGATTTAGACCTTGTTTATGGAAAAGTGTTTATTTCTGTATTTCAAGGTTGTTGACAAACATTGTATCATCTAGTTTAAACAGTACTGCAAAAATTTACAGAGTGCATCAAACATGATTTAGACCTTGTTTATGGAAAAGTGTTTATTTCTGTATTTCAAGGTTGCAACTTGTTAGTTTAAACAGTACTGCTTACAGAGTGCATCAAACATGATTTAGTCCTTGTTTATGGAACAGTGTTTATTTCTGTATTATCATCTATCATCTTTTAAACAGTACTGCAAAAATGTTACAGAGTGCATCAAACATGATTTAGACCTTGTTTATGGAAAAGTGTTTATTTCTCTATTTCAAGGTTGCAACTTGCTGAAAATTGTCCAGTGTTCCTATAATTATCCTCTTGGGAATAGGGCTGTCTACTGCCCCCGCTGGAGTAATTGCGTGCCCATGGTAAACATAATTATTTTTTGTCAAAAGTTGCTAATATATGCAAATAAAAAATATTATTGAATAGAAAACACTCTAAAGCTTTTAAACCCGTTTAAATTGTGTCTCTGTGTAAAGCAGAACTCTCAAAATATGCATTCTCCCAAACTATCTCTTCTCATCAGAAAACTTATGCCACCTTGGCGTCATCACAGACACCCTCCACAAACAGTTACCGCTCCCAGAGAACAGTCTCCACGTGTTCAGCGTGATCTCAGCTTTCAATGGGGCTTGTCATTGTGAGAATCGCCCGCTCGCGAGAGTTTGAGCACGCGGTATGCTCCCAGTCAATCAAAAACAGCTGTCACTTTTCTTTGCTCATTGGTAAAGTGCTCTCTTTCTTCCAAGATCGATTGAACGGTGCCTGTGTTTCTGTTTGTTCTCAAAATTGCTGTACACCTTTATAACATGTTAAAGCTTGATTATGAAGTTAGTTTGACAAGTTAACTAGACATATAATATATAATTTCAACGTTTTGGTGCGCAACTACATCAATTTTGCGTAAATTTCGACCGAAATGTGGGTATTTTGAGAACCGAAAGACGTAGACTTGAAAACTAAATGCTGGTTTGGTAAGTATAATCCCTTCCAGGTCGTTTGATGGAAGAACAACAAAGGTAAGGGAATATTTAATGTATTAATTTTGGGTTTCTGTCGACTCCAAGATAAAGGAGTCATGATGCTACTGATGGAGCGCCGATTCCATATTATAGTCTAGTGAATCCAAAATGTAACGTTAAAATTAAATGTAACAATGCAATTGCATTTAGAAGAAGTGTATCTTGCTATACATATGTAAAACATGCATATTTAGTCAAAGTTTATGATGTGTATTCCTTGTTAGCCCCGGCAGATAACGTCAGCTATCGTCATTTCTCAGGACATTTGGGTAGCATTTTTTGAACGATGCATCATTGTAAACAGAGATTTATGGATATATATATAGCATATTTTTGAGAAAAAAAAATGAATGTACTGTGTAACATGTTATATTACTGTCATCTGATGAAGATTTCAAAAGGTTAGTGAAATGATTTTTCTTTTAATCCTGCGTTTGTTGATTGCATATTTTTTCCTACTTGGCTATGCTAATGAGCTATGTCTGCGGTGGTGGTTTGACATAAATATGTGCTATGTTTTCGCTGTAAAACATTTTAGAAATCTGACTTGCTGGCTAGATAAACAACGTGTTTATCTTTCATTTGAGCTATTTTACTTGTTAATGTGTGGAGGTTAAATATTTTTAGGAATATTTCTTGCGTTCCCTGCGCCACATTCCAGCTGGGGGGGTGGGGGCGCGTGTCCAAATGGGAACTGGTGTCTTGTCCACAGTGTTCCTATAATCTAGTTTAAACAGTACTGCAAAAACGTAACCAAACAGAGACCTTGTTTATGGAAAAGTGTTTATTTCTTGCATCAAACATGATTTAGACCTTGTTTATGGAAAAGTGTTTATTTCTGTATTTCAAGGTTGCAACTTGTATCATCTAGTTTAAACAGTACTGCAATAATTTAGAGTGCATCAAACATGATTTAGACCTTGTTTATGGAAAAGTGTTTATTTCTGTATTTCAAGGTTGCAACTTGCTGAAAATGTTTCCAGTGTTCCTATAATCTAGTTTAAACAGTACTGCAATAATGTTACAAGAGTGCAATCAAACATGATTTAGACCTTGTTTATGGAAAAGTGTTTATTTCTGTATTTCAAAAACGTAACCTACAGAGTGCATCAAACATGATTTAGACCTTGTTTATGGAAAAGTGTTTATTTCTGTATTACAAGGTTGCAACTTGATGACAATTGTCCACATTGTATCATCTAGTTTAAACAGTACTGCAATAATTTACAGAGTGCATCAAACATGATTTAGAACCTTGTTTATGGAAAAGTGTTTATTTCTGTATTTCAAGGTTGCAACTTGTATCATCTAGTTTAAACAGTACTGCAAAAACGTAACCTACAGAGTGCATCAAACATGATTTAGACCTTGTTTATGGAAAAGTGTTCATTTCTGTATTTCAAAAACGTAACCTACAGAGTGCATCAAACATGATTTAGACCTTGTTTATGGGAAAGTGTTTATTTCTGTATTACAAGGTTGCAACTTGATGACAATTGTTCACATTGTATCATCTAGTTTAAACAGTACTGCAATAATTTAGAGTGCATCAAACATGATTTAGACCTTGTTTATGGAAAAGTGTTTATTTCTGTATTTCAAGGTTGCAACTTGCTGAAAATGTTTCCAGTGTTCCTATAATCTAGTTTAAACAGTACTGCAATAATGTTACAAGAGTGCAATCAAACATGATTTAGACCTTGTTTATGGAAAAGTGTTTATTTCTGTATTTCAAGGTTGCAACTTGTATCTAGTTTAAACAGTACTGCAATAATTTACAGAGTGCATCAAACATGATTTAGACCTTGTTTATGGAAAAGTGTTTATTTCTGTATTACAAGGTTGCAACTTGATGACAATTGTCCACATTGTATCATCTAGTTTAAACAGTACTGCAATAATTTACAGAGTGCATCAAACATGATTTAGACCTTGTTTATGGAAAAGTGTTTATTTCTGTATTTCAAGGTTGCAACTTGATGACAATTGTCCAGTGTTCCTATAATCTAGTTTTAAACAGTACTGCAATAATTTACAGAGTGCATCAAACATGATTTAGACCTTGTTTATGGGAAAGTGTTTATTTCTGTATTTCAAAAACGTAACCTACAGAGTGCATCAAACATGATTTAGACCTTGTTTATGGAAAAGTGTTCATTTCTGTATTTCAAAAACGTAACCTACAGAGTGCATCAAACATGATTTAGACCTTGTTTATGGAAAAGTGTTCATTTCTGTATTTCAAGGTTGCAACTTGATGACAATTGTCCAGTGTTCCTATCATCTAGTTTTAAACAGTACTGCAAAAACGTAACCTACAGAGTGCATCAAAACATGATTTAGACCTTGTTTATGGAAAAGTGTTTATTTCTGTATTTCAAGGTTGCAACTTGATGACAATTGTCCCAGTGTTCCTATCATCTAGTTTTAAACAGTACTGCAAAAACGTAACCTACAGAGTGCATCAAAATGATTTAGACCTTGTTTATGGAAAAGTGTTTATTTCTGTATTTCAAGGTTGCAACTTGCTGAAAAATTTCCACAGTGTTCCTATAATCTAGTTTAAACAGTACTGCAAAATGTAACCTACAGAGTGCAATCAAACATGATTTAGACCTTGTTTATGGAAAAGTGTTTATTTCTGTATTTCAAGGTTGCAACTTGTGCATCTAGTTTAAACAGTTTACTGAAAAGTGTTTATTTCCTATTTCAGAGTGCATCAAACATGATTTAGACCTTGTTTATGGAAAAGTGTTTATTTCTGTATTTCAAAAATGTAACCTACAGAGTGCATCAAACATGATTTAGACCTTGTTTATGGAAAAGTGTTTATTTCTGTATTTCAAGGTTGCAACTTGTATCATCTAGTTTAAACAGTACTGCAAAAACGTAACCTACAGAGTGCATCAAACATGATTTAGACCTTGTTTATGGAAAAGTGTTTATTTCTGTATTTCAAAAACGTAACCTACAGAGTGCATCAAACATGATTTAGACCTTGTTTATGGAAAAGTGTTTATTTCTGTATTTCAAGGTTGCAACTTGTATCATCTAGTTTAAACAGTACTGCAAAAACGTAACCTACAGAGTGCATCAAACATGATTTAGACCTTGTTTATGGAAAAGTGTTTATTTCTGTATCTAGTTTAAACAGTACTGCAATAATTTACAGAGTGCATCAAACATGATTTAGACCTTGTTTATGGAAAAGTGTTTATTTCTGTATTTCAAGGTTGCAACTTGTATCATCTGTTTAAAATGTTTCCAGTGTTCCTTGAAAATATAATCTAGTTTAAACAGTACTGCAATAATGTAACACAGAGTGCAATCAAACATGATTTAGACCTTGTTTATGGAAAAGTGTTTATTTCTGTATTTCAAGGTTGACAACTTGTATATCTAGTTTAAACAGTACTGCAATAATTTACAGAGTGCATCAAACATGATTTAGACCTTGTTTATGGAAAAGTGTTTATTTCTGTATTTCAAGGTTGCAACTTGTTTCCAGTGTTCCTATAATCTAGTTTAAACAGTACTGCAATAATTTACAGAGTGCATCAAACATGATTTAGACCTTGTTTATGGAAAAGTGTTTATTTCTGTATTTCAAGGTTGCAACTTGTATCATCTAGTTTAAACAGTACTGCAATAATTTACAGAGTGCATCAAACATGATTTAGAACCTTGTTTATGGAAAAGTGTTTATTTCTGTATTTCAAGGTTGCAACTTGTATCATCTAGTTTAAACAGTACTGCAAAAATAATTTACAGAGTGCATCAAACATGATTTAGACCTTGTTTATGGAAAAGTGTTCATTTCTGTATTTCAAAAACGTAACCTACAGAGTGCATCAAACATGATTTAGACCTTGTTTATGGAAAGTGTTTATTTCTGTATTACAAGGTTGCAACTTGCAACTTGATGACAATTGATGACAATTGTTCACATTGTATCATCTAGTTTAAACAGTACTGCAATAATTTAGAGTGCATCAAACATGATTTAGACCTTGTTTATGGAAAAGTGTTTATTTCTGTATTTCAAGGTTGCAACTTGATGAAAATGTTTCCAGTGTTCCTATAATCTAGTTTAAACAGTACTGCAATAATGTTACAGAGTGCAATCAAACATGATTTAGACCTTGTTTATGGAAAAGTGTTTATTTCTGTATTTCAAGGTTGCAACTTGTATCTAGTTTAAACAGTACTGCAATAATTTACAGAGTGCATCAAACATGATTTAGACCTTGTTTATGGAAAAGTGTTTATTTCTGTATTTCAAGGTTGCAACTTGTATCATCTAGTTTAAACAGTACTGCAAAAACGTAACCTACAGAGTGCATCAAACATGATTTAGACCTTGTTTATGGAAAAGTGTTTATTTCTGTATTTCAAAACGTAACCTACAGAGTGCATCAAACATGATTTAGACCTTGTTTATGGAAAAGTGTTTATTTCTGTATTACAAGGTTGCAACTTGATGACAATTGTCCACATTGTATCATCTAGTTTAAACAGTACTGCAATAATTTACAGAGTGCATCAAACATGATTTAGACCTTGTTTATGGAAAAGTGTTTATTTCTGTATTTCAAGGTTGCAACTTGATGACAATTGTCCAGTGTTCCTATAATCTAGTTTTAAACAGTACTGCAATAATTTACAGAGTGCATCAAACATGATTTAGACCTTGTTTATGGAAAAGTGTTTATTTCTGTATTTCAAGGTTGCAACTTGCTGACAATTGTCCACATTGTATCATCTAGTTTAAACAGTACTGCAAAAACGTAACCTACAGAGTGCATCAAACATGATTTAGACCTTGTTTATGGAAAAGTGTTTATTTCTGTATTTCAAAAACGTAACCTACAGAGTGCATCAAACATGATTTAGACCTTGTTTATGGAAAAGTGTTTATTTCTGTATTACAAGGTTGCAACTTGATGACAATTGTCCACATTGTATCATCTAGTTTAAACAGTACTGCAATAATTTACAGAGTGCATCAAACATGATTTAGACCTTGTTTATGGAAAAGTGTTTATTTCTGTATTTCAAGGTTGCAACTTGTATCATCTAGTTTAAACAGTACTGCAAAAACGTAACCTACAGAGTGCATCAAACATGATTTAGACCTTGTTTATGGAAAAGTGTTTATTTCTGTATTTCAAAAACGTAACCTACAGAGTGCATCAAACATGATTTAGACCTTGTTTATGGAAAAGTGTTTATTTCTGCATTACAAGGTTGCAACTTGATGACAATTGTCCACATTGTATCATCTAGTTTAAACAGTACTGCAATAATTTACAGAGTGCATCAAACATGATTTAGACCTTGTTTATGGAAAAGTGTTTATTTCTGTATTTCAAGGTTGCAACTTGTGAAAATCTAGTTTAAACAGTTTAAAAACTGCAATAATACAGAGTGCATCAAACATGATTTAGACCTTGTTTATGGAAAAGTGTTTATTTCTGTATTTCAAGGTTGCAACTTGCTGAAAATGTTTCCAGTGTTCCTATCATCTAGTTTTAAACAGTACTGCAAAAATGTTACTACAGAGTGCATCAAACATGATTTAGACCTTGTTTATGGAAAAGTGTTTATTTCTGTATTTCAAGGTTGCAACTTGTATCATCTAGTTTTAAACAGTACTGCAAAAAATAATTTACAGAGTGCATCAAACATGATTTAGAACCTTGTTTATGGAAAAGTGTTTATTTCTGTATTTCAAGGTTGCAACTTGCTGACAATTGTCCACATTGTATCATCTAGTTTAAACAGTACTGCAAAAACGTAACCTACAGAGTGCATCAAACATGATTTAGACCTTGTTTATGGAAAAGTGTTTATTTCTGTATTTCAAAACGTAACCTACAGAGTGCATCAAACATGATTTAGACCTTGTTTATGGAAAAGTGTTTATTTCTGTATTTCAAGGTTGCAACTTTCCTATAATCTGAAAATTGTCCACATTGTATCATCTAGTTTAAACAGTACTGCAATAATTTACAGAGTGCATCAAACATGATTTAGACCTTGTTTATGGAAAAGTGTTTATTTCTGTATTTCAAGGTTGCAACTTGTATCATCTAGTTTAAACAGTACTGCAAAAACGTAACCTACAGAGTGCATCAAACATGATTTAGACCTTGTTTATGGAAAAGTGTTTATTTCTGTATTACAAGGTTGCAACTTGATGACAATTGTTCACATTGTATCATCTAGTTTAAACAGTACTGCAATAATTTAGAGTGCATCAAACATGATTTAGACCTTGTTTATGGAAAAGTGTTTATTTCTGTATTTCAAGGTTGCAACTTGCTGAAAATGTTTCCAGTGTTCCTATAATCTAGTTTAAACAGTACTGCAACATTGCTGCAATAATTTACAAAAGTGCATCAAACATGATTTAATGTTACAAGAGTGCATCAAACATGATTTAGACCTTGTTTATGGAAAAGTGTTTATTTCTGTATTTCAAGGTTGCAACTTGTATCTAGTTTAAACAGTACTGCAATAATTTACAGAGTGCATCAAACATGATTTAGACCTTGTTTATGGAAAAGTGTTTATTTCTGTATTTCAAGGTTGCAACTTGTATCATCTAGTTTAAACAGTACTGCAAAAACGTAACCTACAGAGTGCATCAAACATGATTTAGACCTTGTTTATGGAAAAGTGTTTATTTCTGTATTTCAAAAACGTAACCTACAGAGTGCATCAAACATGATTTAGACCTTGTTTATGGAAAAGTGTTTATTTCTGTATTACAAGGTTGCAACTTGATGACAATTGTCCACATTGTATCATCTAGTTTAAACAGTACTGCAATAATTACAGAGTGCATCAAACATGATTTAGACCTTGTTTATGGAAAAGTGTTTATTTCTGTATTTCAAGGTTGCAACTTGATGAAAATGTTTCCAGTGTTCCTATAATCTAGTTTAAACAGTACTGCAATAATTTACAGAGTGCATCAAACATGATTTAGACCTTGTTTATGGAAAAGTGTTTATTTCTGTATTTCAAGGTTGCAACTTGCTGACAATTGTCCACATTGTATCATCTAGTTTAAACAGTACTGCAAAAATAATTTACAGAGTGCATCAAACATGATTTAGACCTTGTTTATGGAAAAGTGTTTATTTCTGTATTTCAAAAAACTACAGAGTGCATCAAACATGATTTAGACTTGTTTATGGAAAAGTGTTTATTTCTGTATTTTACACAGTGCATCAAACATGATTTAGACCTTGTTTATGGAAAAGTGTTTATTTCTGTATTACAAGGTTGCAACTTGATGACAATTGTCCACATTGTATCTCTAGTTTAAACAGTACTGCAATAATTTACAGAGTGCATCAAACATGATTTAGACCTTGTTTATGGAAAAGTGTTTATTTCTGTATTTCAAGGTTGCAACTTGTATCATCTAGTTTAAACAGTACTGCAAAAACGTAACCTACAGAGTGCATCAAACATGATTTAGACCTTGTTTATGGAAAAGTGTTTATTTCTGTATTTCAAAAACGTAACCTACAGAGTGCATCAAACATGATTTAGACCTTGTTTATGGAAAAGTGTTTATTTCTGTATTACAAGGTTGCAACTTGATGACAATTGTCCACATTGTATCATCTAGTTTAAACAGTACTGCAATAATTTACAGAGTGCATCAAACATGATTTAGACCTTGTTTATGGAAAAGTGTTTATTTCTGTATTTCAAGGTTGCAACTTGTATCTAGTTTAAACAGTACTGCAAAAACGTAACCTACAGAGTGCATCAAACATGATTTAGACCTTGTTTATGGAAAAGTGTTTATTTCTGTATTTCAAGGTTGCAACTTGTAGTCATCTAGTTTAAACAGTACTGCAAAAACGTTACAGAGTGCATCAAACATGATTTAGACCTTGTTTATGGAAAAGTGTTTATTTCTGTATTTCAAGGTTGCAACTTGTATCATTTTAAAAACGTAACCTACAGAGTGCATCAAACACCTTGTTTATGGAAAAGTGTTCATTTTTAGACAGAGTGCATCAAACATGATTTTTGTTTATGGGAAAGTGTTTATTTCTGTATTACAAGGTTGCAACTTGATGACAATTGTCCACATTGTATCATCTAGTTTAAACAGTACTGCAATAATTTAGAGTGCATCAAACATGATTTAGACCTTGTTTATGGAAAAGTGTTTATTTCTGTATTTCAAGGTTGCAACTTGCTGAAAATGTTTCCAGTGTTCCTATAATCTAGTTTAAACAGTACTGCAATAATTTAGAGTGCAATCAAACATGATTTAGACCTTGTTTATGGAAAAGTGTTTATTTCTGTATTTCAAGGTTGCAACTTGCTGAAAATGTTTCCAGTGTTCCTATAATCTAGTTTAAACAGTACTGCAATAATGTTACAAGAGTGCAATCAAACATGATTTAGACCTTGTTTATGGAAAAGTGTTTATTTCTGTATTTCAAGGTTGCAACTTGTATCATCTAGTTTAAACAGTACTGCAATAATTTACAGAGTGCATCAAACATGATTTAGAACCTTGTTTATGGAAAAGTGTTTATTTCTGTATTTCAAGGTTGCAACTTGCTGACAATTGTCCACATTGTATCATCTAGTTTAAACAGTACTGCAAAAACGTAACCTACAGAGTGCATCAAACATGATTTAGACCTTGTTTATGGAAAAGTGTTTATTTCTGTATTTCAAAAACGTAACCTACAGAGTGCATCAAACATGATTTAGACCTTGTTTATGGAAAAGTGTTTATTTCTGTATTACAAGGTTGCAACTTGATGACAATTGTCCACATTGTATCATCTAGTTTAAACAGTACTGCAATAATTTACAGAGTGCATCAAACATGATTTAGACCTTGTTTATGGAAAAGTGTTTATTTCTGTATTTCAAGGTTGCAACTTGTATCATCTAGTTTAAACAGTACTGCAAAAACGTAACCTACAGAGTGCATCAAACATGATTTAGACCTTGTTTATGGAAAAGTGTTCATTTCTGTATTTCAAAAACGTAACCTACAGAGTGCATCAAACATGATTTAGACCTTGTTTATGGAAAAGTGTTCATTTCTGTATTTCAAGGTTGCAACTTGATGACAATTGTCCAGTGTTCCTATCATCTAGTTTTAAACAGTACTGCAAAAACGTAACCTACAGAGTGCATCAAACATGATTTAGACCTTGTTTATGGAAAAGTGTTCATTTCTGTATTTCAAGGTTGCAACTTGATGACAATTGTCCAGTGTTCCTATCATCTAGTTTTAAACAGTACTGCAAAAACGTAACCTACAGAGTGCATCAAAACATGATTTAGACCTTGTTTATGGAAAAGTGTTTATTTCTGTATTTCAAGGTTGCAACTTGATGACAATTGTCCACAGTGTTCCTATCATCTAGTTTTAAACAGTACTGCAAAAACGTAACCTACAGAGTGCATCAAAAAATGATTTAGACCTTGTTTATGGAAAAGTGTTTATTTCTGTATTTCAAGGTTGCAACTTGCTGAAAAATTGTCCACAGTGTTCCTATCATCTAGTTTTAAACAGTACTGCAAAAACGTAACCTACAGAGTGCATCAAAACATGATTTAGACCTTGTTTATGGAAAAGTGTTTATTTCTGTATTTCAAAAACGTAACCTACAGAGTGCATCAAACATGATTTAGACCTTGTTTATGGAAAAGTGTTTATTTCTGTATTACAAGGTTGCAACTTGATGACAATTGTCCACATTGTATCATGTAGTTTAAACAGTACTGCAAAAACGTAACCTACAGAGTGCATCAAACATGATTTAGACCTTGTTTATGGAAAAGTGTTTATTTCTGTATTTCAAGGTTGCAACTTGATGACAATTGTCCACATTGTATCATCTAGTTTAAACAGTACTGCAATAATGTTACAGAGTGCATCAAACATGATTTAGACCTTGTTTATGGAAAAGTGTTCATTTCTGTATTTCAAGGTTGCAACTTGATGACAATTGTCCACAGTGTTCCTATTCTGCCCTTGAGTTGCGTTCCCATGCAAAACTAGACAGATAGCTAACAACTAAGTCTTCAATAAAACTCCCAAGGCGTGACTTTTCTTGAATGAATATATTGAAAACGTTTATGTTGTGAAACTGCAAAATACAGAAAAGAATATACTTTAGTGTTCAATTCACACCGACATACTGTAGCTGTACATTAAACATTTGAAGTTGCATAATACAAAGCACGTGCTAAGGTACCATGCATCTGGCATGATGCCAAACTATATATCTAATTGTTAACCATATGGTAATTGCTCCTTTCATTACTCTAATAATGTATAACCATCTATGTAGAATAACAAAGCATATTACACTAGAAACAGTAACAAAACTACAGTATTGTATATTTTACAATTCGTTTGCATGACGCATGAGCAAAGTAATACAGCTAACGACATACACAAAAGGCATTGCAATTTGTGAGTAAATGCAACCAACATTATGTAAGAAACTCTATCAATAACAAGATTATCATCATTAGCTAAATGCTTGAATCGAACTTACAAACAAATATTTTTCCAAGGCTGAAGCGTGACAAGAAATAACTACATTGAAAGACCTGCACCGTAGCGTTGCTTGTAGCTGCTTCTTTGCGTGCAAAACAAATTCTGAACTTCCCGTTTGCGTTGACTTTCTAAGTACCAGAAAGCGCCACTAGGGGGCAAATAACACCATTGAACACAATGAAAATCCAATTTAACCATTGTAATAAAATAATCTGTTATCTTCTAACAGGATGGCAGCACAGTTCCTATAATCTAGTTTAAACAGTACTGCAAAAATGTAACTTACAAAGTGCATCAAACATGATTTAGACTTTGTTTATGGAAAAGTGTTTATTTCTGTATTTCAAGGTTGCAACTTGCTGAAAAATTGTCCAGTGTTCCTATCATCTAGTTTTAAACAGTACCTGCAAAAACGTAACCTACAGAGTGCATCAAACATGATTTAGACCTTGTTTATGGAAAAGTGTTTATTTCTGTATTTCAAAAACGTAACCTACAGAGTGCATCAAACATGATTTAGACCTTGTTTATGGAAAAGTGTTTATTTCTGTATTTTAAGGTTGCAACTTGATGACAATTGTCCACATTGTATCATCTAGTTTAAACAGTATTGCAATAATGTTAGAGTGCAATCAAACATGATTTAGACCTTGTTTATGGAAAAGTGTTTATTTCTGTATTTCAAAAACGTAACCTACAGAGTGCATCAAACATGATTTAGACCTTGTTTATGGAAAAGTGTTTATTTCTGTATTTCAAAAACGTAACCTACAGAGTGCATCAAACATGATTTAGACCTTGTTTATGGGAAAGTGTTTATTTCTGTATTACAAGGTTGCAACTTGATGACAATTGTCCACATTGTATCATCTAGTTTAAACAGTACTGCAATAATTTAGAGTGCATCAAACATGATTTAGACCTTGTTTATGGAAAAGTGTTTATTTCTGTATTTCAAGGTTGCAACTTGCTGAAAATGTTTCCAGTGTTCCTATAATCTAGTTTAAACAGTACTGCAATAATGTTACAAGAGTGCAATCAAACATGATTTAGACCTTGTTTATGGAAAAGTGTTTATTTCTGTATTTCAAGGTTGCAACTTGTATCTAGTTTAAACAGTACTGCAATAATTTAGAGTGCATCAAACATGATTTAGACCTTGTTTATGGAAAAGTGTTTATTTCTGTATTTCAAGGTTGCAACTTGTATCATCTAGTTTAAACAGTACTGCAATAATTTACAGAGTGCATCAAACATGATTTAGAACCTTGTTTATGGAAAAGTGTTTATTTCTGTATTTCAAGGTTGCAACTTGCTGACAATTGTCCACATTGTATCATCTAGTTTAAACAGTACTGCAAAAACGTAACCTACAGAGTGCATCAAACATGATTTAGACCTTGTTTATGGAAAAGTGTTTATTTCTGTATTTCAAAAACGTAACCTACAGAGTGCATCAAACATGATTTAGACCTTGTTTATGGAAAAGTGTTTATTTCTGTATTACAAGGTTGCAACTTGATGACAATTGTCCACATTGTATCATCTAGTTTAAACAGTACTGCAATTTACAGAGTGCATCAAACATGATTTAGACCTTGTTTATGGAAAAGTGTTTATTTCTGTATTTCAAGGTTGCAACTTGTATCTAGTTTAAACAGTACTGCAAAAACGTAACCTACAGAGTGCATCAAACATGATTTAGACCTTGTTTATGGAAAAGTGTTTATTTCTGTATTTCAAGGTTGCAACTTGATGACAATTGTCCACAGTGTTCCTATCATCTAGTTTTAAACAGTACTGCAAAAATGTTACAGAGTGCATCAAACATGATTTAGACCTTGTTTATGGAAAAGTGTTTATTTCTCTATTTCAAGGTTGCAACTTGCTGAAAATTGTCCAGTGTTCCTATAATTATCCTCTTGGGAATAGGGCTGTCTACTGCCCCCGCTGGAGTAATTGCGTGCCCATGGTAAACATAATTATTTTTTGTCAAAAGTTGCTAATATATGCAAATAAAAAATATTATTGAATAGAAAACACTAAAGCTTTTAAACCCGTTTAAATTGTGTCTCTGTGTAAAGCAGAACTCTCAAAATATGCATTCTCCCAAACTATCTCTTCTCATCAGAAAACTTATGCCACCTTGGCGTCATCACAGACACCCTCCACAAACAGTTACCGCTCCCAGAGAACAGTCTCCACGTGTTCAGCGTGATCTCAGCTTTCAATGGGGCTTGTCATTGTGAGAATCGCCCGCTCGCGAGAGTTTGAGCACGCGGTATGCTCCCAGTCAATCAAAAACAGCTGTCACTTTTCTTTGCTCATTGGTAAAGTGCTCTCTTTCTTCCAAGATCGATTGAACGGTGCCTGTGTTTCTGTTTGTTCTCAAAATTGCTGTACACCTTTATAACATGTTAAAGCTTGATTATGAAGTTAGTTTGACAAGTTAACTAGACATATAATATATAATTTCAACGTTTTGGTGCGCAACTACATCAATTTTGCGTAAATTTCGACCGAAATGTGGGTATTTTGAGAACCGAAAGACGTAGACTTGAAAACTAAATGCTGGTTTGGTAAGTATAATCCCTTCCAGGTCGTTTGATGGAAGAACAACAAAGGTAAGGGAATATTTAATGTATTAATTTTGGGTTTCTGTCGACTCCAAGATAAAGGAGTCATGATGCTACTGATGGAGCGCCGATTCCATATTATAGTCTAGTGAATCCAAAATGTAACGTTAAAATTAAATGTAACAATGCAATTGCATTTAGAAGAAGTGTATCTTGCTATACATATGTAAAACATGCATATTTAGTCAAAGTTTATGATGTGTATTCCTTGTTAGCTGACGTTATCTGCCGGGGCTATTGTCATTTCTCAGGACATTTGGGTAGCATTTTTTGAACGATGCATCATTGTAAACAGAGATTTATGGATATATATATAGCATATTTTTGAGAAAAAAAAATGAATGTACTGTGTAACATGTTATATTACTGTCATCTGATGAAGATTTCAAAAGGTTAGTGAAATGATTTTTCTTTTAATCCTGCGTTTGTTGATTGCATATTTTTTCCTACTTGGCTATGCTAATGAGCTATGTCTGCGGTGGTGGTTTGACATAAATATGTGCTATGTTTTCGCTGTAAAACATTTTAGAAATCTGACTTGCTGGCTAGATAAACAACGTGTTTATCTTTCATTTGAGCTATTTTACTTGTTAATGTGTGGAGGTTAAATATTTTTAGGAATATTTCTTGCGTTCCCTGCGCCACATTCCAGCTGGGGGGGTGGGGGCGCGTGTCCAAATGGGAACTGGTGTCTTGTCCACAGTGTTCCTATAATCTAGTTTAAACAGTACTGCAAAAACGTAACCTACAGAGTGCATCAAACATGATTTAGACCTTGTTTATGGAAAAGTGTTTATTTCTGTATTTCAAGGTTGCAACTTGTATCATCTAGTTTAAACAGTACTGCAATAATTTAGAGTGCATCAAACATGATTTAGACCTTGTTTATGGAAAAGTGTTTATTTCTGTATTTCAAGGTTGCAACTTGCTGAAAATGTTTCCAGTGTTCCTATAATCTAGTTTAAACAGTACTGCAATAATGTTACAAGAGTGCAATCAAACATGATTTAGACCTTGTTTATGGAAAAGTGTTTATTTCTGTATTTCAAGGTTGCAACTTGTATCTAGTTTAAACAGTACTGCAATAATTTACAGAGTGCATCAAACATGATTTAGACCTTGTTTATGGAAAAGTGTTTATTTCTGTATTTCAAGGTTGCAACTTGTATCATCTAGTTTAAACAGTACTGCAAAAACGTAACCTACAGAGTGCATCAAACATGATTTAGACCTTGTTTATGGAAAAGTGTTTATTTCTGTATTTCAAAAACGTAACCTACAGAGTGCATCAAACATGATTTAGACCTTGTTTATGGAAAAGTGTTTTCTGTATTACAAGGTTGCAACTTGATGACAATTGTCCACATTGTATCATCTAGTTTAAACAGTACTGCAATAATTTACAGAGTGCATCAAACATGATTTAGACCTTGTTTATGGAAAAGTGTTTATTTCTGTATTTCAAGGTTGCAACTTGATGACAATTGTCCAGTGTTCCTATAATCTAGTTTTAAACAGTACTGCAATAATTTACAGAGTGCATCAAACATGATTTAGACCTTGTTTATGGGAAAGTGTTTATTTCTGTATTACAAGGTTGCAACTTGATGACAATTGTCCACATTGTATCATCTAGTTTAAACAGTACTGCAATAATTTACAGAGTGCATCAAACATGATTTAGACCTTGTTTATGGAAAAGTGTTTATTTCTGTATTTCAAGGTTGCAACTTGTATCATCTAGTTTAAACAGTACTGCAAAAACGTAACCTACAGAGTGCATCAAACATGATTTAGACCTTGTTTATGGAAAAGTGTTCATTTCTGTATTTCAAGGTTGCAACTTGATGACAATTGTCCAGTGTTCCTATCATCTAGTTTTAAACAGTACTGCAAAAACGTAACCTACAGAGTGCATCAAACATGATTTAGACCTTGTTTATGGAAAAGTGTTCATTTCTGTATTTCAAGGTTGCAACTTGATGACAATTGTCCAGTGTTCCTATCATCTAGTTTTAAACAGTACTGCAAAAACGTAACCTACAGAGTGCATCAAAACATGATTTAGACCTTGTTTATGGAAAAGTGTTTATTTCTGTATTTCAAGGTTGCAACTTGATGACAATTGTCCACAGTGTTCCTATCATCTAGTTTTAAACAGTACTGCAAAAACGTAACCTACAGAGTGCATCAAAAAATGATTTAGACCTTGTTTATGGAAAAGTGTTTATTTCTGTATTTCAAGGTTGCAACTTGCTGAAAAATTGTCCACAGTGTTCCTATCATCTAGTTTTAAACAGTACTGCAAAAACGTAACCTACAGAGTGCATCAAAACATGATTTAGACCTTGTTTATGGAAAAGTGTTTATTTTTTCTGTATTTCAAAAACGTAACCTACAGAGTGCATCAAACATGATTTAGACCTTGTTTATGGAAAAGTGTTTATTTCTGTATTTCAAGGTTGCAACTTGCTGAAAAATTTTCCAGTGTTCCTATAATCTAGTTTAAACAGTACTGCAATAATGTTACACGAGTGCAATCAAACATGATTTAGACCTTGTTTATGGAAAAGTGTTTATTTCTGTATTTCAAGGTTGCAACTTGTATCTAGTTTAAACAGTACTGCAAAAACGTAACCTACAGAGTGCATCAAACATGATTTAGACCTTGTTTATGGAAAAGTGTTTATTTCTGTATTACAAGGTTGCAACTTGCTGAAAAATTGTCCACAGTGTTCCTATCATCTAGTTTTAAACAGTACTGCAAAAACGTAACCTACAGAGTGCATCAAACATGATTTAGACCTTGTTTATGGAAAAGTTTTTATTTCTGTATTTCAAGGTTGCAACTTGCTGAAAATGTTTCCAGTGTTCCTATAATCTAGTTTAAACAGTACTGCAATAATGTTACAAGAGTGCAATCAAACATGATTTAGACCTTGTTTATGGAAAAGTGTTTATTTCTGTATTTCAAGGTTGCAACTTGTATCTAGTTTAAACAGTACTGCAATAATTTAGAGTGCATCAAACATGATTTAGACCTTGTTTATGGAAAAGTGTTTATTTCTGTATTTCAAAAACGTAACCTACAGAGTGCATCAAACATGATTTAGACCTTGTTTATGGAAAAGTGTTTATTTCTGTATTTCAAGGTTGCAACTTGTATCATCTAGTTTAAACAGTACTGCAATAATTTACAGAGTGCATCAAACATGATTTAGAACCTTGTTTATGGAAAAGTGTTTATTTCTGTATTACAAGGTTGCAACTTGATGACAATTGTCCACATTGTATCATCTAGTTTAAACAGTACTGCAATAATTTACAGAGTGCATCAAACATGATTTAGACCTTGTTTATGGAAAAGTGTTTATTTCTGTATTTCAAGGTTGCAACTTGCTGACAATTGTCCACATTGTATCATCTAGTTTAAACAGTACTGCAAAAACGTAACCTACAGAGTGCATCAAACATGATTTAGACCTTGTTTATGGAAAAGTGTTTATTTCTGTATTTCAAAAACGTAACCTACAGAGTGCATCAAACATGATTTAGACCTTGTTTATGGAAAAGTGTTTATTTCTGTATTTCAAAAACGTAACCTACAGAGTGCATCAAACATGATTTAGACCTTGTTTATGGAAAAGTGTTTATTTCTGTATTACAAGGTTGCAACTTGATGACAATTGTCCACATTGTATCATCTAGTTTAAACAGTACTGCAATAATTTACAGAGTGCATCAAACATGATTTAGACCTTGTTTATGGAAAAGTGTTTATTTCTGTATTTCAAGGTTGCAACTTGTATCTAGTTTAAACAGTACTGCAATAATTTACAGAGTGCATCAAACATGATTTAGACCTTGTTTATGGAAAAGTGTTTATTTCTGTATTTCAAGGTTGCAACTTGTATCATCTAGTTTAAACAGTACTGCAATAATTTACAGAGTGCATCAAACATGATTTAGAACCTTGTTTATGGAAAAGTGTTTATTTCTGTATTACAAGGTTGCAACTTGATGACAATTGTCCACATTGTATCATCTAGTTTAAACAGTACTGCAATAATTTACAGAGTGCATCAAACATGATTTAGACCTTGTTTATGGAAAAGTGTTTATTTCTGTATTTCAAGGTTGCAACTTGCTGACAATTGTCCACATTGTATCATCTAGTTTAAACAGTACTGCAAAAACGTAACCTACAGAGTGCATCAAACATGATTTAGACCTTGTTTATGGAAAAGTGTTTATTTCTGTATTTCAAAAACGTAACCTACAGAGTGCATCAAACATGATTTAGACCTTGTTTATGGAAAAGTGTTTATTTCTGTATTACAAGGTTGCAACTTGATGACAATTGTCCACATTGTATCATCTAGTTTAAACAGTACTGCAATAATTTACAGAGTGCATCAAACATGATTTAGACCTTGTTTATGGAAAAGTGTTTATTTCTGTATTTCAAGGTTGCAACTTGTATCTAGTTTAAACAGTACTGCAAAAACGTAACCTACAGAGTGCATCAAACATGATTTAGACCTTGTTTATGGAAAAGTGTTTATTTCTGTATTTCAAAAACGTAACCTACAGAGTGCATCAAACATGATTTAGACCTTGTTTATGGAAAAGTGTTTATTTCTGTATTTCAAGGTTGCAACTTGTATCATCTAGTTTAAACAGTACTGCAAAAACGTAACCTACAGAGTGCATCAAACATGATTTAGACCTTGTTTATGGAAAAGTGTTTATTTCTGTATTTCAAAAACGTAACCTACAGAGTGCATCAAACATGATTTAGACCTTGTTTATGGAAAAGTGTTTATTTCTGTATTTCAAGGTTGCAACTTGTATCATCTAGTTTAAACAGTACTGCAAAAACGTAACCTACAGAGTGCATCAAACATGATTTAGACCTTGTTTATGGAAAAGTGTTTATTTCTGTATTTCAAGGTTGCAACTTGTATCTAGTTTAAACAGTACTGCAATAATTTACAGAGTGCATCAAACATGATTTAGACCTTGTTTATGGAAAAGTGTTTATTTCTGTATTTCAAGGTTGCAACTTGTATCATCTAGTTTAAACAGTACTGCAATAATTTACAGAGTGCATCAAACATGATTTAGAACCTTGTTTATGGAAAAGTGTTTATTTCTGTATTTCAAGGTTGCAACTTGCTGACAATTGTCCACATTGTATCATCTAGTTTAAACAGTACTGCAAAAACGTAACCTACAGAGTGCATCAAACATGATTTAGACCTTGTTTATGGAAAAGTGTTTATTTCTGTATTTCAAAAACGTAACCTACAGAGTGCATCAAACATGATTTAGACCTTGTTTATGGAAAAGTGTTTATTTCTGTATTACAAGGTTGCAACTTGATGACAATTGTCCACATTGTATCATCTAGTTTAAACAGTACTGCAATAATTTACAGAGTGCATCAAACATGATTTAGACCTTGTTTATGGAAAAGTGTTTATTTCTGTATTTCAAGGTTGCAACTTGATGACAATTGTCCAGTGTTCCTATAATCTAGTTTTAAACAGTACTGCAATAATTTACAGAGTGCATCAAACATGATTTAGACCTTGTTTATGGGAAAGTGTTTATTTCTGTATTACAAGGTTGCAACTTGATGACAATTGTCCACATTGTATCATCTAGTTTAAACAGTACTGCAATAATTTACAGAGTGCATCAAACATGATTTAGACCTTGTTTATGGAAAAGTGTTTATTTCTGTATTTCAAGGTTGCAACTTGATGACAATTGTCCACAGTGTTCCTATCATCTAGTTTTAAACAGTACTGCAAAAACGTAACCTACAGAGTGCATCAAAACATGATTTAGACCTTGTTTATGGAAAAGTGTTTATTTCTGTATTTCAAGGTTGCAACTTGCTGAAAAATTGTCCACAGTGTTCCTATCATCTAGTTTTAAACAGTACTGCAAAAACGTAACCTACAGAGTGCATCAAAACATGATTTAGACCTTGTTTATGGAAAAGTGTTTATTTCTGTATTTCAAAAACGTAACCTACAGAGTGCATCAAACATGATTTAGACCTTGTTTATGGAAAAGTGTTTATTTCTGTATTTCAAGGTTGCAACTTGCTGAAAATTTTTCCAGTGTTCCTATAATCTAGTTTAAACAGTACTGCAATAATGTTACACGAGTGCAATCAAACATGATTTAGACCTTGTTTATGGAAAAGTGTTTATTTCTGTATTTCAAGGTTGCAACTTGTATCT
Source organism: Oncorhynchus gorbuscha (assembly GCF_021184085.1). NCBI lineage: Eukaryota > Metazoa > Chordata > Actinopteri > Salmoniformes > Salmonidae > Oncorhynchus > Oncorhynchus gorbuscha. The sequence continues at coordinate 101,246 of NW_025745119.1, forward strand.
AGTTTAAACAGTACTGCAAAAACGTAACCTACAGAGTGCATCAAACATGATTTAGACCTTGTTTATGGAAAAGTGTTTATTTCTGTATTACAAGGTTGCAACTTGCTGAAAAATTGTCCACAGTGTTCCTATCATCTAGTTTTAAACAGTACTGCAAAAACGTAACCTACAGAGTGCATCAAACATGATTTAGACCTTGTTTATGGAAAAGTGTTTATTTCTGTATTTCAAGGTTGCAACTTGATGACAATTGTCCACATTGTATCATCTAGTTTAAACAGTACTGCAATAATTTACAGAGTGCATCAAACATGATTTAGACCTTGTTTATGGAAAAGTGTTTATTTCTGTATTTCAAGGTTGCAACTTGTATCTAGTTTAAACAGTACTGCAAAAATGTAACTTACAAAGTGCATCAAACATGATTTCGACTTTGTTTATGGAAAAGTGTTTATTTCTGTATTTCAAGGTTGCAACTTGCTGAAAAATTGTCCAGTGTTCCTATCATCTAGTTTTAAACAGTACCTGCAAAAACGTAACCTACAGAGTGCATCAAACATGATTTAGACCTTGTTCATGGAAAAGTGTTTATTTCTGTATTACAAGGTTGCAACTTGATGACAATTGTCCACATTGTATCATGTAGTTTAAACAGTACTGCAAAAACGTAACCTACAGAGTGCATCAAACATGATTTAGACCTTGTTTATGGAAAAGTGTTTATTTCTGTATTTCAAGGTTGCAACTTGTATCTAGTTTAAACAGTACTGCAAAAACGTAACCTACAGAGTGCATCAAACATGATTTAGACCTTGTTTATGGAAAAGTGTTTATTTCTGTATTTCAAGGTTGCAACTTGATGACAATTGTCCAGTGTTCCTATCATCTAGTTTTAAACAGTACTGCAAAAATGTTACAGAGTGCATCAAACATGATTTAGACCTTGTTTATGGAAAAGTGTTTATTTCTGTATTTCAAGGTTGCAACTTGTATCATCTAGTTTAAACAGTACTGCAAAAACGTAACCTACAGAGTGCATCAAACATGATTTAGACCTTGTTTATGGAAAAGTGTTCATTTCTGTATTTCAAAAACGTAACCTACAGAGTGCATCAAACATGATTTAGACCTTGTTTATGGAAAAGTGTTTATTTCTGTATTTCAAAAACGTAACCTACAGAGTGCATCAAACATGATTTAGACCTTGTTTATGGAAAAGTGTTTATTTCTGTATTTCAAGGTTGCAACTTGCTGAAAATTTTTCCAGTGTTCCTATAATCTAGTTTAAACAGTACTGCAATAATGTTACACGAGTGCAATCAAACATGATTTAGACCTTGTTTATGGAAAAGTGTTTATTTCTGTATTTCAAGGTTGCAACTTGTATCTAGTTTAAACAGTACTGCAAAAACGTAACCTACAGAGTGCATCAAACATGATTTAGACCTTGTTTATGGAAAAGTGTTTATTTCTGTATTACAAGGTTGCAACTTGCTGAAAAATTGTCCACAGTGTTCCTATCATCTAGTTTTAAACAGTACTGCAAAAACGTAACCTACAGAGTGCATCAAACATGATTTAGACCTTGTTTATGGAAAAGTGTTTATTTCTGTATTTCAAGGTTGCAACTTGATGACAATTGTCCACATTGTATCATCTAGTTTAAACAGTACTGCAATAATTTACAGAGTGCATCAAACATGATTTAGACCTTGTTTATGGAAAAGTGTTTATTTCTGTATTTCAAGGTTGCAACTTGTATCTAGTTTAAACAGTACTGCAAAAATGTAACTTACAAAGTGCATCAAACATGATTTCGACTTTGTTTATGGAAAAGTGTTTATTTCTGTATTTCAAGGTTGCAACTTGCTGAAAAATTGTCCAGTGTTCCTATCATCTAGTTTTAAACAGTACCTGCAAAAACGTAACCTACAGAGTGCATCAAACATGATTTAGACCTTGTTCATGGAAAAGTGTTTATTTCTGTATTACAAGGTTGCAACTTGATGACAATTGTCCACATTGTATCATGTAGTTTAAACAGTACTGCAAAAACGTAACCTACAGAGTGCATCAAACATGATTTAGACCTTGTTTATGGAAAAGTGTTTATTTCTGTATTTCAAGGTTGCAACTTGTATCTAGTTTAAACAGTACTGCAAAAACGTAACCTACAGAGTGCATCAAACATGATTTAGACCTTGTTTATGGAAAAGTGTTTATTTCTGTATTTCAAGGTTGCAACTTGATGACAATTGTCCAGTGTTCCTATCATCTAGTTTTAAACAGTACTGCAAAAATGTTAGAGTGCATCAAACATGATTTAGACCTTGTTTATGGAAAAGTGTTTATTTCTGTATTTCAAGGTTGCAACTTGTATCATCTAGTTTAAACAGTACTGCAAAAACGTAACCTACAGAGTGCATCAAACATGATTTAGACCTTGTTTATGGAAAAGTGTTCATTTCTGTATTTCAAAAACGTAACCTACAGAGTGCATCAAACATGATTTAGACCTTGTTTATGGAAAAGTGTTTATTTCTGTATTTCAAAAACGTAACCTACAGAGTGCATCAAACATGATTTAGACCTTGTTTATGGGAAAGTGTTTATTTGTATTTCAAAAACGTAACCTTGCATCAAACATGATTTAGACCTTGTTTATGGGAAAGTGTTTATTTCTGTATTACAAGGTTGCAACTTGATGACAATTGTCCACATTGTATCATCTAGTTTAAACAGTACTGCAATAATTTACAGAGTGCATCAAACATGATTTAGACCTTGTTTATGGAAAAGTGTTTATTTCTGTATTTCAAGGTTGCAACTTGCTGACAATTGTCCACATTGTATCATCTAGTTTAAACAGTACTGCAAAAACGTAACCTACAGAGTGCATCAAACATGATTTAGACCTTGTTTATGGAAAAGTGTTTATTTCTGTATTTCAAAAACGTAACCTACAGAGTGCATCAAACATGATTTAGACCTTGTTTATGGAAAAGTGTTTATTTCTGTATTACAAGGTTGCAACTTGATGACAATTGTCCACATTGTATCATCTAGTTTAAACAGTACTGCAATAATTTACAGAGTGCATCAAACATGATTTAGACCTTGTTTATGGAAAAGTGTTTATTTCTGTATTTCAAGGTTGCAACTTGTATCTAGTTTAAACAGTACTGCAAAAACGTAACCTACAGAGTGCATCAAACATGATTTAGACCTTGTTTATGGAAAAGTGTTTATTTCTGTATTTCAAAAACGTAACCTACAGAGTGCATCAAACATGATTTAGACCTTGTTTATGGAAAAGTGTTTATTTCTGCATTACAAGGTTGCAACTTGATGACAATTGTCCACATTGTATCATCTAGTTTAAACAGTACTGCAATAATTTACAGAGTGCATCAAACATGATTTAGACCTTGTTTATGGAAAAGTGTTTATTTCTGTATTTCAAGGTTGCAACTTGTATCTAGTTTAAACAGTACTGCAAAAACGTAACCTACAGAGTGCATCAAACATGATTTAGACCTTGTTTATGGAAAAGTGTTTATTTCTGTATTTCAAGGTTGCAACTTGATGACAATTGTCCAGTGTTCCTATCATCTAGTTTTAAACAGTACTGCAAAAATGTTACAGAGTGCATCAAACATGATTTAGACCTTGTTTATGGAAAAGTGTTTATTTCTGTATTTCAAGGTTGCAACTTGTATCATCTAGTTTAAACAGTACTGCAAAAACGTAACCTACAGAGTGCATCAAACATGATTTAGACCTTGTTTATGGGAAAGTGTTTATTTCTGTATTACAAGGTTGCAACTTGATGACAATTGTCCACATTGTATCATCTAGTTTAAACAGTACTGCAATAATTTAGAGTGCATCAAACATGATTTAGACCTTGTTTATGGAAAAGTGTTTATTTCTGTATTTCAAGGTTGCAACTTGTATCTAGTTTAAACAGTACTGCAATAATTTACAGAGTGCATCAAACATGATTTAGACCTTGTTTATGGAAAAGTGTTTATTTCTGTATTTCAAGGTTGCAACTTGTATCATCTAGTTTAAACAGTACTGCAATAATTTACAGAGTGCATCAAACATGATTTAGAACCTTGTTTATGGAAAAGTGTTTATTTCTGTATTTCAAGGTTGCAACTTGCTGACAATTGTCCACATTGTATCATCTAGTTTAAACAGTACTGCAAAAACGTAACCTACAGAGTGCATCAAACATGATTTAGACCTTGTTTATGGAAAAGTGTTTATTTCTGTATTTCAAGGTTGCAACTTGATGACAATTGTCCAGTGTTCCTATAATCTAGTTTTAAACAGTACTGCAATAATTTACAGAGTGCATCAAACATGATTTAGACCTTGTTTATGGAAAGTGTTTATTTCTGTATTACAAGGTTGCAACTTGATGACAATTGTCCACATTGTATCATCTAGTTTAAACAGTACTGCAATAATTTACAGAGTGCATCAAACATGATTTAGACCTTGTTTATGGAAAAGTGTTTATTTCTGTATTTCAAGGTTGCAACTTGTATCATCTAGTTTAAACAGTACTGCAAAAACGTAACCTACAGAGTGCATCAAACATGATTTAGACCTTGTTTATGGAAAAGTGTTCATTTCTGTATTTCAAAAACGTAACCTACAGAGTGCATCAAACATGATTTAGACCTTGTTTATGGAAAAGTGTTAATTTCTGTATTTCAAGGTTGCAACTTGATGACAATTGTCCAGTGTTCCTATCATCTAGTTTTAAACAGTACTGCAAAAACGTAACCTACAGAGTGCATCAAACATGATTTAGACCTTGTTTATGGAAAAGTGTTCATTTCTGTATTTCAAGGTTGCAACTTGATGACAATTGTCCAGTGTTCCTATCATCTAGTTTTAAACAGTACTGCAAAAACGTAACCTACAGAGTGCATCAAAACATGATTTAGACCTTGTTTATGGAAAAGTGTTTATTTCTGTATTTCAAGGTTGCAACTTGATGACAATTGTCCACAGTGTTCCTATCATCTAGTTTTAAACAGTACTGCAAAAACGTAACCTACAGAGTGCATCAAAAAATGATTTAGACCTTGTTTATGGAAAAGTGTTTATTTCTGTATTTCAAGGTTGCAACTTGCTGAAAAATTGTCCACAGTGTTCCTATCATCTAGTTTTAAACAGTACTGCAAAAACGTAACCTACAGAGTGCATCAAAACATGATTTAGACCTTGTTTATGGAAAAGTGTTTATTTCTGTATTTCAAAAACGTAACCTACAGAGTGCATCAAACATGATTTAGACCTTGTTTATGGAAAAGTGTTTATTTCTGTATTTCAAGGTTGCAACTTGCTGAAAAATTTTCCAGTGTTCCTATAATCTAGTTTAAACAGTACTGCAATAATGTTACACGAGTGCAATCAAACATGATTTAGACCTTGTTTATGGAAAAGTGTTTATTTCTGTATTTCAAGGTTGCAACTTGTATCTAGTTTAAACAGTACTGCAAAAACGTAACCTACAGAGTGCATCAAACATGATTTAGACCTTGTTTATGGAAAAGTGTTTATTTCTGTATTACAAGGTTGCAACTTGCTGAAATTGTCCACAGTGTTCCTATCTAGTTTTAAACAGTACTGCAAAAACGTAACCTACAGAGTGCATCAAACATGATTTAGACCTTGTTTATGGAAAAGTGTTTATTTCTGTATTTCAAGGTTGCAACTTGATGACAATTGTCCACATTGTATCATCTAGTTTAAACAGTACTGCAATAATGTTACAGAGTGCATCAAACATGATTTAGACCTTGTTTATGGAAAAGTGTTCATTTCTGTATTTCAAGGTTGCAACTTGATGACAATTGTCCACAGTGTTCCTATTCTGCCCTTGAGTTGCGTTCCCATGCAAAACTAGACAGATAGCTAACAACTAAGTCTTCAATAAAACTCCCAAGGCGTGACTTTTCTTGAATGAATATATTGAAAACGTTTATGTTGTGAAACTGCAAAATACAGAAAAGAATATACTTTAGTGTTCAATTCACACCGACATACTGTAGCTGTACATTAAACATTTGAAGTTGCATAATACAAAGCATGTGCTAAGGTACCATGCATCTGGCATGATGCCAAACTATATATCTAATTGTTAACCATATGGTAATTGCTCCTTTCATTACTCTAATAATGTATAACCATCTATGTAGAATAACAAAGCATATTACACTAGAAACAGTAACAAAACTACAGTATTGTATATTTTACAATTCGTTTGCATGACGCATGAGCAAAGTAATACAGCTAACGACATACACAAAAGGCATTGCAATTTGTGAGTAAATGCAACCAACATTATGTAAGAAACTCTATCAATAACAAGATTATCATCATTAGCTAAATGCTTGAATCGAACTTACAAACAAATATTTTTCCAAGGCTGAAGCGTGACAAGAAATAACTACATTGAAAGACCTGCACCGTAGCGTTGCTTGTAGCTGCTTCTTTGCGTGCAAAACAAATTCTGAACTTCCCGTTTGCGTTGACTTTCTAAGTACCAGAAAGCGCCACTAGGGGGCAAATAACACCATTGAACACAATGAAAATCCAATTTAACCATTGTAATAAAATAATCTGTTATCTTCTAACAGGATGGCAGCACAGTTCCTATAATCTAGTTTAAACAGTACTGCAAAAATGTAACTTACAAAGTGCATCAAACATGATTTAGACTTTGTTTATGGAAAAGTGTTTATTTCTGTATTTCAAGGTTGCAACTTGCTGAAAATTGTCCAGTGTTCCTATAATTATCCTCTTGGGAATAGGGCTGTCTACTGCCCCCGCTGGAGTAATTGCGTGCCCATGGTAAACATAATTATTTTTTGTCAAAAGTTGCTAATATATGCAAATAAAAAATATTATTGAATAGAAAACACTCTAAAGCTTTTAAACCCGTTTAAATTGTGTCTCTGTGTAAAGCAGAACTCTCAAAATATGCATTCTCCCAAACTATCTCTTCTCATCAGAAAACTTATGCCACCTTGGCGTCATCACAGACACCCTCCACAAACAGTTACCGCTCCCAGAGAACAGTCTCCACGTGTTCAGCGTGATCTCAGCTTTCAATGGGGCTTGTCATTGTGAGAATCGCCCGCTCGCGAGAGTTTGAGCACGCGGTATGCTCCCAGTCAATCAAAAACAGCTGTCACTTTTCTTTGCTCATTGGTAAAGTGCTCTCTTTCTTCCAAGATCGATTGAACGGTGCCTGTGTTTCTGTTTGTTCTCAAAATTGCTGTACACCTTTATAACATGTTAAAGCTTGATTATGAAGTTAGTTTGACAAGTTAACTAGACATATAATATATAATTTCAACGTTTTGGTGCGCAACTACATCAATTTTGCGTAAATTTCGACCGAAATGTGGGTATTTTGAGAACCGAAAGACGTAGACTTGAAAACTAAATGCTGGTTTGGTAAGTATAATCCCTTCCAGGTCGTTTGATGGAAGAACAACAAAGGTAAGGGAATATTTAATGTATTAATTTTGGGTTTGTCGACTCCAAGATAAAGGAGTCATGATGCTACTGATGGAGCGCCGATTCCATATTATAGTCTAGTGAATCCAAAATGTAACGTTAAAATTAAATGTAACAATGCAATTGCATTTAGAAGAAGTGTATCTTGCTATACATATGTAAAACATGCATATTTAGTCAAAGTTTATGATGTGTATTCCTTGTTAGCCCCGGCAGATAACGTCAGCTATCGTCATTTCTCAGGACATTTGGGTAGCATTTTTTGAACGATGCATCATTGTAAACAGAGATTTATGGATATATATATAGCATATTTTTGAGAAAAAAAAATGAATGTACTGTGTAACATGTTATATTACTGTCATCTGATGAAGATTTCAAAAGGTTAGTGAAATGATTTTTCTTTTAATCCTGCGTTTGTTGATTGCATATTTTTTCCTACTTGGCTATGCTAATGAGCTATGTCTGCGGTGGTGGTTTGACATAAATATGTGCTATGTTTTCGCTGTAAAACATTTTAGAAATCTGACTTGCTGGCTAGATAAACAACGTGTTTATCTTTCATTTGAGCTATTTTACTTGTTAATGTGTGGAGGTTAAATATTTTTAGGAATATTTCTTGCGTTCCCTGCGCCACATTCCAGCTGGGGGGGTGGGGGCGCGTGTCCAAATGGGAACTGGTGTCTTGTCCACAGTGTTCCTATAATCTAGTTTAAACAGTACTGCAAAAATGTTACAGAGTGCAATCAAACATGATTTAGACCTTGTTTATGGAAAAGTGTTTATTTCTGTATTTCAAGGTTGCAACTTGATGACAATTGTCCACATTGTATCATCTAGTTTAAACAGTACTGCAAAAACGTAACCTACAGAGTGCATCAAACATGATTTAGACCTTGTTTATGGAAAAGTGTTTATTTCTGTATTTCAAAAACGTAACCTACAGAGTGCATCAAACATGATTTAGACCTTGTTTATGGAAAAGTGTTTATTTCTGTATTACAAGGTTGCAACTTGATGACAATTGTCCACATTGTATCATCTAGTTTAAACAGTACTGCAATAATTTACAGAGTGCATCAAACATGATTTAGACCTTGTTTATGGAAAAGTGTTTATTTCTGTATTTCAAGGTTGCAACTTGATGACAATTGTCCACATTGTATCATCTAGTTTAAACAGTACTGCAAAAACGTAACCTACAGAGTGCATCAAACATGATTTAGACCTTTTTTTTTACCACACTGCGTCTTACGACGAACGTAACAGTCCGGTTGAAAAACAAATGATAGCCCCACAAAGCCCAAACCAGATGGGATGGCGTATCGCTGCAGAATGCTGTGGTAGCCATGCTGGTTAAGTATGCATTCTAAATAAATCACAGACAATGTCACCACCCCCACACCATCACGCCTCCTCCTTCATGCTTCACGGTGGGAACCACACATGCAGAGATCATCCATTCACCTACTCTTCATCTCACAAAGAAACGGCGGTTGGGAACCAAAAATCTCAAATTTGGACTCATCATACCAAAGGACAGATTTCCATTGCTCGTGTTTCTTGGCCCAAGCAAGACTCTTCTTATCGGTGTCCTTTTGTGGTGGTTTCTTTGCAGCAATTAGACCATGAAGGCCTGTTTCACGCAGTCTCATCAGGAACAGTTGTTGAGATGTGTCTGTTACTTGAACTCTGCAGCCCAAATAAGCTTTACAATCTCAGGTGCAGTTAATTGCCGATTTCTGAGGCTGGTAAACTTTAATGAACTTATCCTCTGCAGCAAAAGTAACTCTGGGCCTTCCTTTCCTGTTGCAGTCATCATGAGAGCCAGTTTCATCATAGCCCTTGATTGCTTTTGCGATTGCACTTGAAGTAACTTTCAAGTTTGAAATGTTCCTGATTGACTAACTTTGAGGCTGCAGGGTAGCCTAGGGGTTAAAGAGCGTAACCGGAAGGTTGCAAATCCCCGAGCTGACAAGGTAGAAATCTGTCATTCTGCCCCTGAACAAGCAGTTAAAAACCTGTTCCTAGGCCATCATTGAAATAAGAATTTGTTCTTAACTGACTTGCCTAGTTAAATAAAGTTAAAATAAATAAATAAAACCTTCATGTCTTAAAGTAATGACGGTCTGTTTCTCTTTGCTTATTTGAGCCGTTCTTGCCATAATATGGACTTTGTCTTTTACCAAATAGTGCAATCTTATGTATACCAACCCTACCTTGTCACAACACAACTGATTGGCTCAAACGTAATAAGAAGGAAAGAAATTCCTCAAATGAATTTTTATCAAGGCACACCTGTTAATTGAAATGCATTGCAGGTTGAAGCTGAAGCTGGTTGAGAAAATGCCAACAGTGTATAAAGCTGTCATCAAGGCAAAGGGTGGCCACACTTTTTTGGTTACTACATAATTCCATATGTGTAATTTCATATTTTTTATGTCTTCACTATTATTCTACAATGTAGAAAATAGTAAAAATAAAGAAAAACCCTTGAATGTGTAGATTTAGGACCGTGTGGTGCCAGGACAACAACCTCTCCCTCAATGTGATCAACACAAAGGAGTTGATTGTGGACTGCAGGGAAAAAGAGGACCGAGCACGCCCCCATTCTCATCGACGGGGCTTTATTGGAGCAGGTTGAGAGCTTCAAGTTCCTTGGTGTCCACATCACCAACAAACTAACATGGCCCAAACACACCAAGACAGTCGTGAAGAAGGCACAAGAAAACCTATTCCCCCCCAGGAGACTGAAAAGATTTGGCAACGGTCCTCAGATCCTTAAAAGGTTCTACAGCTGCACGGTTGAGAGCATCCTGTCTGGTTGTGCCTGGTATGGCAACTGCTCGGCCTCCGACCGCAAGACACTACAGAGGGTAGTGCGAACTGCCCAGTACATCACTGGGGCCAAGCTTTCTGCCATCCAGGACCTCTATACCAGGCGGTGTCAGAGGAAGGCCATACAAAATGTCAAAGACTCCAGCCACCCTAGTCATAGACTGTTCTCTCTGCTTACCGCACGGCATGCGGTACCGGAGCACCAAGTCTAGGTCCAAGAGGCTTCTAAAACAGCTTCTTCCCCTAAGCCGTAAGACTCCTGAACATCTAGTTAAATGGCTACCCAGACTATTTGCAGTGCCTCCCCCACCCCCTCTTTACACCACTGCTACTCTGTCATCTATGCATAGTCACTTTAATAACTCTACCTACATGTACATACTACCTCAAATAACCGGTGTCCCCACACATTGACTCTGTATCGGTACCCCCCTGTATCTCGCTATTGTTATTTCACTGCTCTTTAATTACTTGTGACTTTTATCTCTTATTCTTATCTGCATTTTTTGGAAATTGCATTGTAGGTTAGGGGCTCATAAGTAAGCATTTCACACCTGTTGTATTCGGCGCATGTGACTAATACAATTTGATTTGATTTGTATCCCAACTTTTGACTGGTACTGTATACCAACCGTTTCTTTCCTCTGTCAGAAATCAACAGAAAAACAAGAGTGGAACGAAAGAGGGAAAAGAGGAAGCAGCATATAAGGGAGGAGGAGAAGAGGCAGAAATGGGAAGAGGCCTGGCAAACAACTTCAGCGGGAGAAAGCTGAGGAGAAGGACAGAAAGAAAGACCAAAACGAACTGAGCAGGGAGGAGAGGTATGAGAGGTGGGATGCCAAAAGATAACAATATGGTCTGAGAGATTGGCTAGGTGTGTGAAGACCAACAGCAAGAGTACGTCACAGAGTACGTCACAGAGTACGTCACAGAGTACGTCACAGAGTACGTCACAGAGTACGTCACAGAGTACGTCACAGAGTACGTCACAGAGTACGTCACAGAGTACGTCACAGAGTACGTCACAGAGTACGTCACAGAGTACGTCACAGAGTACGTCACAGAGTACGTCACAGAGGACGTCACAGAGGACGTCACAGAGGACGTCACAGAGGACGTCACAGAGGACGTCACAGAGGACGTCACAGAGGACGTCACAGAGGACGTCACAGAGGACGTCACAGAGGACGTCACAGAGGACGTCACAGAGGACGTCACAGAGGACGTCACAGAGGACGTCACAGAGGACGTCACAGAGGACGTCACAGAGGACGTCACAGAGGACGTCACAGAGGACGTCACAGAGGACGTCACAGAGGACGTCACAGAGGACGTCACAGAGGACGCGTCACAGAGGGCGTCACAGAGGACGTCACAGAGGACGTCACAGAGGCGTCACAGAGGGCGTCACAGAGGGCGTCCACAGAGGACGTCACAGAGGACGCCACAGAGGACGTCACAGAGGACGTCACAGAGGACGCGTCACAGAGGACGTCACAGAGGACGTCACAGAGGACGTCACAGAGGACGTCACAGAGGACGTCACAGAGGACGTCACAGAGGACGTCACAGAGGACGTCACAGAGGACGTCACAGAGGACGTCACAGAGTATGCATGAGCATATGGCAGAAAAGACAGTTGAGGTACAGAGGTACAGTCTGTACATTATCTGAGAGTAACTTACATTTTTTTTTACTAATATGTATATTTTTCCATAGTTGCTTGTCAAATGTCAACAGTATGTAATTCTACTAATGTGTGAAACTCTTAACTTCAAATTTTTCTGTTCTGTTTCTCAGATTGAATGCTTTCAACTGACTTGGCATTTATGCTGCTCCACCACACTTTACCCTCTCAATTCATGTATTCTTTGCTTTCCTATTTAGACACTGGCCTCCCTCTCAGACGCCAGAGCTTCTTTCCTGCCTTCTCCACCTGAGTTCCATATGCTTACCTTCATCCCTTGGATTGGTTCATCATCCTCAAGCTCCCCTTATCTTTCTATTATTGTCATTTGTCAAGTTTTTTTGCAAGTGCTTACTTAATAAAAATATGTTTTTGCACATTATCACGAGTAGTTGATTTTTTTCCACCACCAGGGGACAGTGCAGGTCTACTAAAGTGAAGACAGGGGAGCTTGAGGTGAGGTACTGTAAATGAGCGAAACAGTATGTCGAGTTTCCATCTGAGGTATACCAAAGTGTTTTTACCGAAAAGGCTCAGACTTTTCTGTTTCCATCTACGCAGGCCGGCACCCATGACTCACTGGGCCATGGCTCCTGCAGACCTGCTCTTACTAGGGGCCATAGACAGGCCACTGGTACATTTCATCAGGCATATATATAACAATGGATAACTGTGAACTTGAAAACCTTCTCACAAAGCAACTGTCTTCATAATGCAGAGGTTGTGGATTCTACTACCCAAGTCTTTAGTGTCACACTGCTGATGGAAACACAATTACACTAGAGCTGACGGTAACATACAACACTGGTGACAGACACCCCGGTGTGTTAGGTGGAAGGAAATGCATCACTACAGTAGTAGCCTAGTAGTAGAACACCTCACCCTCCCCCCCAGTAGTAGCCTAAATGATAACCAGGATGTCACATGAAACATCCACTGCTGCGTTCCTGCTCAGCAAACCCCAGCGCGACAGACTCACAGAGACACAATAGCAAATGCAGCCTCTGTAGACTGCCTTAAAGGTTGGGTGTAGAGCAGGGTGCAGTTTGGGACATTTCGATCCAAGAGCCAGTGCAACGTTTTTAACTCTTACCATTCAAGTAGTCAGTGTGGGGCACCATGCGTCATGTATTATTGCAGTAGTGGTTGTACAGCGCCATGTGGAGGCACATCAGAAAGGGTTATTACAGAGGAGGTGTGTGTGTCAAATATCCCATCTGCGGAAGTACTAAGATCCAAGGATATTTCCATCCAAAAATCAGACTGACAAATGCGATATGTGCTGGCTTATGGCTCATATAAATAATGTTTTATACAATGTAGACAGTACTGAGATGTGCAAATACAGCGGTTGTTCTGTTCTCAGATCCGGTGTGTATTTTCATGTCAGAACCTTCCAGCAGTATTGCAGCTGGTAAACCTGCCTGAAGGAACACCATCTCCTGTCATTGCTATCAATATCACCACAGATGCTCTGTACGTGTTTTCCCTGGTCTTGTGGAGCGGCATCATGCAAGCCCAGGGGTGATTGATCGGCTCTCCCTGGCCCATCTGGAGGATACCCTGCTGCGGCTCGGTCCAAAGCCTCAGTTCTGTCAGTCTGAGTGAAGGGATTGAGGTTCTCACACGTACACACATGCACAAACGCATACATTACACACACAGGTGGAGACCAGTGGAGGCTCTCCTCAGAGGGGTAAGGGGAGGATCATCTTACTCAGTGAATTTAATCAAATACGAAAAATGAAATAATGATCCTTTTTAGATAAAACTATACTAAACGACAAGTAACTGATTAAAACACGAAGGTAGCACCATGGTGTAGACAAATGGTGTGTGGCTGCTATGAAAGTGATCAGGCTGTATTCATTCCGCAGGTTCTGTTGCAAAACATTTCTTAAATAGAAGCAAACGGAACGAAACCGAGAGGGACCTACCTGAATTTCTCCAATTGAAACTCTCGTTTTAGTATGAACTTGCAATGTTTGGACTAACTGTTTGGACTAATGATTCCTGCCAGATCAGCTCGATGCAGGCAAGACTGCAAAGCAGTATTGAATGTGTCGCCTTGATTACTCCAATTTGTCTCTCGACCTACGCACCTGTATTATAAACTTTCATTTGTGATGGGTATAGGCCTAAACCTATCAACAACAAAAAACGTCCTCCCTAATCTTAAACGGCACCGACTGCCACTGGTGCACACACACACACACACACACACACACACACACACACACACACACACACACACACACACACACACACACACACACACACACACACACACACACACACACACACACACACACACACACACACACACACACACACACACACACACGTCCTATAGTGCACACCTGGCATTGCTGCTAGTGTCTGAGTTTAGATCCCAGTGTCGCCTGCATGTCAGAGCACAGCTGTGCGTGGATGTAAGAAGGGTTGTGCAGAGGTCAACTCCAACCACTGAGATGAGGTCCATTGTGATCTTTCTGGTTGAAACAACTTGTCATGAGCTTCCTTGAATTTGGAATCTCTTTCAACATAATGATCTTTTGCCCTGTACAACGACCCCTCAAGAGTATTTTGCTACTTTAAATGGAGTAAATTGGCAATAACTCAGTTTCTTTATTTTGACCTGGCATTGTGCTACTTATGTAGTAACCCATGAAATTAGTCAGACTGTTTCTTCCCAAGTTCAACTGTTGCAGCCTCTGATCTGCAAAATACACACGGCACGTACTGCTGCTTTCTCTGCGTGCTCATTTCTTAATGCTAGAAAAGAGTGGAGGCTGCTGAGGGGAGGACGGCTCATAATAATGTCTGGAATGGAGTGTAACGGATGGAATGGAGTGAATGGAATGGTATATGGTTGATGCCATTCCATTGACTCCAGTCCAGCCATTATTATGAGCCGTTCTCCCCTAATCAGCCTCTGCTGGAAAACGGTTTGTTTCAATCCTCATGCCATTGTGTGTCTGCCTCACATTTATTTCTCCTTGAGTCAATAACACAGTATCTGGAGTGTTATTGGCTCTAGTCACTGAATCAACATTGTTCAGACTTATTCTCAAAAGTCACTGAATTCTGTCACAAAACACATGCACTACACATAATCCTGAATAAACAGATCTGAAACAAGGAATGAATGTAGCAGATGGCTTGTTACCAGGAGGAGATTGGCATAGTTTGATAGGCATGGTTTGTTTTGCAACGAGGAAACAATAACCTGCGCCTGTACATAAGAAACATGGCTCCCAACAACACAGACAAGAAAGTAACTGTCAGCCTGTGACGGGCTGCCGACGCATTGTCCTCCTCTTTCTGTTCAGCCTGGGCTCCCTGTGACACAAAATCATTACACGACCCAGTACACTCTGTCTTACCCCCTCTTTATTTTTCTACAAAAATATTCCACCTTAGAAAAGACGGCTGAGAAATGTACATGTTTTTTGTTGTTGTAACTGCCGTAGAACTTTTCACCTCAAATAGATCTGTATATATAGACTGTAAGTAAATATATCTTAGCAATATTAATAAATCTAGTTGTGTTTTGAGTGGGTGACTATCCTTAGAGATAGTTCATGTTAGGAGAGACAATGGAGAAGGAGAATGGCGCAGCTGGGTGACCGCTGGGTATCGCTGCCAGCTGCAGTGGCCACTGGCCTGACCAGACCAAGGCATCATGAAAACCCCATCAAGCACATCCCCGAGTAGGGCTCGACCACAATCCCTCTGTGCTTATTACAAAAATACATCCTAATAATCAATGCTAATGGGTTACCCGCTCTGATAACGGCAGGAGGTGCGACTGTATCTCAGCTGAGAACAAAAAGAAAGATACAGGGGCAAAGGTCTCAAAAGGGCACGCGAGTCTAGTCAGGGAGAGAGTCAGTGTCATTACAGGAAGTAGTGTCCATTCCATCCAGATAGCCCTGACATTAGAAACTCAGTGAGAGAACAAGCTCACACATTACCAGTTGAATGAGTGAGAGGAGACAGATACATTTGTCCAGCTAGCTCAGACTGTAAAAAACACACATGGAGTGGTCTCTGTGTGTGTGTGTGTGTGAGGGTTCTTAAAGTAACTTTCCAGTAAAAAAAAAACATTTAAAAGTTAGCAGAATTTTAACTCATACGCAAATAATGCTGTTGACTCATCCTATACTAGTATTTGTGGCCAAAGCATACATTGGAGGCAAAACACTTGAAAAACCCAACCTCAAACAGTAAAAAAAAAATGCTTGGTTATTTCCTTAGAGAGGATGGTCATCTTCCTGAGGAGGATGAGCTAGCCATTCAGTGGTCTAGTCGTGTGAATATTTTTAATGACCGGTATACGCCAACACCATTCTGTTGTTGGGGCACGCCCCACAACATTCCAACAAAGAAAAGCTGCTTTTTAACAGAATACATTTTTTGGGGGAAGGAAAACTTTCACTAATATTGTAATTAATAATAGGTCATATTTCACTGAAACCCCAAAACACTGGAGAGTTACTTTAAAGCTCTTATAGTGATTGCACGAACAAGGGGACAGGGAGCACAGCATCCCAGAGGACCACTCTCCTTCTAGACTGCTTAGTCACGGAGGGACATTTTGCTATAAACTTGTTATCATTATCATCATCAAGTTGATATACTATTTCCATTATCGTCATGTTATCACATTTCTAATTCAATCCAGTATCATAATTTAAACATCATTCATTTGAAAGCATATTGATACATTGAGAAAGATTTGGTATAATAAATAAAACAAATTAACAATGAGGATCCCAAATAAGATAACAATAACAAAAAAATCCTCCAGTCATTGTTTTGATTCGATGGTGTAGCTGGTCTGGCAGAACCCAGGCAAAAAGCCCCTTAAGCCACTCCCCCGCTCTCAGCAGATTGGCTGCTATACTTCCTGTCACAGAGTGAGGCCGCTGCCCTCTGCTTACATCATAGAGGGAGGTAGGATAGTACCCCAGAGACAGTCAAGAGGGCAAGTAGCCAGAGGGGGGAGGGGGAGGGCTGGGCTCCCAAGGGCGAGGCAGAGTTGGAGGTGCAGGAGCACACCTCGTAGCCGTTTTCGGCGTGGTCGGCGTGGTGCTGCCCGTGTAGCCGCGTGTTAGCCGTGTTATTGGCCTCTGTGGCTGGGGAGTCCGACTGCATCTCTGTACACACCAGCCAGTCCTTTCCTATGGACCGTGGGTACCCAGCCTCCACCTCCATATCGCTGCCCACCACACGCCAGTACTCCTTCCCCTTGAAGAAGTATGAGGAGCCTTAATGAAAAGAGGAAGAAGACAAAGAGGCTGCATAAGTGAAAAAGAGGGTGTGACGATTGATTTTGCTATGGTAATATATCAGTCACTTGATTCTGTCTCGCTGTTTTTCGTCCAGTCCCTCTCTCTATTCACCAGTTTGTTTTCCCACACCAGTTCGTATTCCCACAACAAACTTTCATTCTCTTCCTCTCTCTCAAATATGATCCTCATCTGTCTCCTGTGTCTCTACAAGCAGCTACCTCTTCCTCTCTCTCTCTCTCTCCCTTCCTCGCTCTTATCCTCCCTAGCACTATCTCTCCCACTCTTTCC
The DNA here is from genome assembly GCF_021184085.1 of Oncorhynchus gorbuscha. Lineage (NCBI taxonomy): Eukaryota > Metazoa > Chordata > Actinopteri > Salmoniformes > Salmonidae > Oncorhynchus > Oncorhynchus gorbuscha. Next base: position 118,904 of record NW_025745119.1, read on the forward strand.
ATCCCTGCCACCACATCCACCTCTCTCCCTGAGGTCTTTGATGTGCTTCCAGTTCCCAGGCCCCCAGGGTCCACGTGTGTATGTATGAATCCTCTGGTGGCTCAGACTGTCATTTTTACGTGTGTCCTGTGCTCACCGACATCAAACAGCTCCGAGCAGGACCTCTAGAGTTGGCAACGGTACAGAGCCCAGCACATGGAGGCAAGCGCTTACATACACTCAGCCACAGGAGTCGCTACAGGGGAGAAAGGATCTAACTGGCTCATGTGGAGACTCGGCTGGAGCTTGCCATCCCTGTAGAGTGAGTGTGTAAAATGGCTGTTTGTGTTACTGAAGAAGGGGTATTGATAACTTTTGGTCACTATACTGTATGAATATGTTTGATAAGCTATTTTATGTATTTGTAGCTACATTATATGCTTGTTTGTGTGTGTGTGTGTGTGCGCTTGAGTTTCTGTGAGACAGATAGAGAGGTGAGGGCTGTATACTGCATGTGTGCTTTGGTGTGATATGACTTACCAATGACTTACCGACTGATTGTACTTTAATTACTGTTAGACTGGCCCTCCACTGGTTAGGGTCTGACTGAGATAGGCATGAGTAAGGAGCTCACTGCTGAAAGTACTGTGCAATAGCTGGGACATGATGCCCTAGCATGCCCCCCCCCCCACACACACACACACACACACACTCCAGCTGCAGGCGATTGCTGCCATGACAACCCAACAATGAAAACACAGGCTCAGCGATGAAAACACTATGGTTGAATCCCAAATGACACCCCATTCCTTATACAGTGCACTACTTTTGACCAGAGCCCTATGGGCCCTGGCTGACATTTGGGATTCAACCATAGTGTTTTCATCGCTGAGCCTGTGTTTTAAATAGGGAATAGGATGCCATTTGAGACACAGCACCTATCACTCCCAGATCACACTCCAGATCAAAAGACCGAATATCAAATTACATGTTAGGGGCCGTCTGCATTGAGGGCTTTAGAATGCATAGCGGCTCCACCAGGACTGTGGTTTAGGAAGGCTTGACTGACCAATGACCTGGGCTGTTTTTGACTAGATTAGTCTCCAGTCTGAGAGTTAGAGGGCAAGGGGCTTGGAGAGGAAAAGGACCCAGTGTGGGTTAGTAGTGGATATACTGTAGAAGTAGACCTGTCAGGACCCTGAGGGCAGGCATGAATGACATACACTCAGGTACTCCATTCTTTTTTACTAATGCTTCCATTATTTTTGTGTACTGTCAAGTGCAGTGTACTGAATGTGTTTTTCAGCTTGTATTTAGTTTTACGAAGTGAGCGATATGTGTATATGTAGTGAGTAAATGTGTGTGTTTAGTATGTTGATCTGTGTGTGTCTAATACCCACTGTCAGACCATCGCATGGCGTCGTCTAGTGGGGACGGGATCCCCTTCCACAGTGTGCTGTCTTTTGGGTAGCCCTGATCCATACGCCGTAGATGGTCGTCATAGCGCCAGTAGCGGTTGTCCTTGAAGAAGTAGGTCTTGTCATTGTGGAGCCACACAAAGGCCGCGTCTACACCCTCCATAGGCAAGCCGAAGTCACTGATTGGCCGAGGATAACCCTCCTCCACGTTGTTGTCCTTGAATATCCAATACTTTAGTCCTGAGGAGGCGGGACAAAGGAACGTCAATCAACGAGAGTGAACTGGATAACTTGTTTAATTTAATTGAATGAACTGAATGAATAACTGAATGAAAGTGACTTGTGATTAAATGTGTTTTGTGATTCAACTATTTAATTGACTGAAATATAAAGATTCAGGTTTTACCAAGATACAGGTTTTACCAAGAGGTGTTCTTGTTTTTGTGCTTTGGTAATCTTGATTGTATTTTAAACTCTGTTATCCACAAAACCGTCAAAAACACCCAAGGCCAATGATGACACACGTCCATCAATGATGACACATGAAAGCAGCAATCAGCAGTTACACAATAACAAAGTGTTTCCCTACCAGTGTTTTGGTAAAAGGCTGAGGGATGCAGCTGGAGAAATGTAACCACTCTGAAATTCATTGACAGAGCTATGATCATCCATGATATAAAATGATAGTTTTAACCATGTTTGTGGCTATATAGTGTTTGTTTACATTTGCTTTATTTACAAACATCGGAGTAAAACTAGCTTATATGTTGTGTTCTGATGTGGTGTGACAGTTGAACTAATAAGCTAAGTTATATCTTTCAAGAATCAATGGGCACCGATCATACATTTATAAGTTCACAAATGGAAGTAGCAACTGATAGACCTCTTTTCATGTATTTCTTAGAACACATTCATCTTCCATTGACCAGCCCATCATTGGGATCGTAGCTGACCTCCCTGCCTCAACCACGGCCACGGCAGAGTTTCAGAGTTATGTACCTTTGAAGAAGACGATCTTGTGGTCCCCAGGTCTCTCGTAGACAGCGTCCACACTGTCCAGGTTGGTAGGCAGGCCTCTCCAGAACCTGTGGGTCTGAGCCGGACGCAGAGACACCAGGTGCTTCTCCCCGCGTCAGACGCCAGAAATACTTCCCTGGGAGGAGGAAGAGAGAGAAAGTAAAATAAAAGTAGGAAGGAAGTGGAAGAGAGAATACAAAGTCCTTCTCTCTCTGTTTAAGTGTTTGTGTGTGTCTGTACAGGACTGTATGTGGAGTGTGTGTGTGTTTGTATGCATTGTATGTGTGTTAATTGTAAAATAAGATAAATGGTCCACAGGGAAAACACGTGTGGACACCTCAGGGCATATTGTACCCAGGCAGGCACACAGCTGGCGGAACCAACCAAGCGAACAGGGAGAAGCAGATTCAGCCTAGCTCCCAGTATCTGTGTCGGACTGCCTTAGTCTAAGTTTGTCTGAGTTTAGTCACAGCCTGTGCATTATTACTTTGTAATCTGCAGCTCTACAGGGTATTAACAGCGTCCATACATACTTAACTTTAATTATTACCAGTTCTCTTGAGGTTAACCAATGTTAATTAATATTTTTTTTGTTGCGAGAGAGACCTGTCTCATAAAACCTTATAACTGGACAGTAAAATGTATCCAATTGATTGTGTGAGTCAGATGGAACTGGGGGCCCCTCTAGGGCTATCCCCTGTTTTGGTGTGAAGGTGTGTGTGGAACTCAGCGAGATATGCTTGGCTGGGTTCTATATTGATCGCAGGCAGCGCCACACTCTGTTTTTTCTCCTTTCTGGCTTCTCTCTGTACCTTTGAAAAAGAAGGCCTCTCCACGAATCTGGGCCACTGCATCGAAGTGACTTGTGCACCTGTTAGGGGCATCTCGTGCCGGCCTAAGAGAAGAAAGAAAGGGAGAGAGGGGGAGGGGAGAGAATGAGAGAGAGAGGGGCAGCGAGAGACAAAAGTGAATAATATAATTAATTGAAGAAACTAAGACAGAATGTTCTACACCAAACCACTTCTCTATCCCCAGTCAGACGTACTGTAATGTGTGTATGTGTTACTATGCCAGTCTAAATCAGTGTCTTCTCATCTTAAACCAATCTGTGCGTGTCTCTGTTTGTTTCATGTATGCAAAGCGCCCATGCACACTATATTTGTGTTTATTTTCTGCGTATGCGTGTCAATTAAAAAACGAGCCAAACATCAGAGGAGATGTTATCGTCCTGACGCAGGAGACAGAGGTCCTCACACGCATTATCCCCGTGCTAATGACTGAGTAAAGCGCTTGACGTGTCCTGGCTGCAAATGACGAGGCAATTACAACGACAGGGCTGCTTTTGTGAGACGCTACTCGCCTAGATCCTTATTAACAAAGATCTCCATTCAGGGCTTATTAACAGAGGAGCTGCGAAGAGACTACTATATTAGTGACCTTTGTCGGGCTAAATCCACCTTCTCCACACATTATCCAGCAAGATGAAGTGGAGGAGAAATGAGAAGGGAAAGCTACAGAAAAGAGGACAAAGTCTCCGCTTTGTATGAAAATCTATTACATTAGATGAGTGCTGTGTCATCTGGAGACTGGATTTGGTATAAATGGACTCATTTTGTACTGTTAGCACACGCTTGGCTGTACTTTACTGTGACTCGAGAACAAGGTGAAGTAAGGACTGCTATCTCTCACTGCGGCAGCGTTGTGACAATGTCCAAACTCGCTGACCTCCAGGACAGATGGATGACTGAGGGAGAGAAAATGGGTCTGGAAGTTTCTGAGCTTCAGTTTGGAGGTATACAGGGGTGTGTAGATTTAATGTGTCTGCTTGTGTGTCCATTTGAGTGTATGTGTATGTGTGTGTGTGTGTGTGTGTGTGTGTGTTTGTGTGTGTGTGTGTGACTTACGGGACAGTAGATCTGTTCTCAGGGAGGTCCAGTAGTACAGGTGGGTCAGCGGTCTGGGAGGGATCATCAGGACGCGTCGTATGAGACACTGAATCTCTCACCCCTGGGAAAGATGAGGGCAAAGGTCAAGACAACAGCACTTTGACACGCAACCCCACATTCAGATACAGATATTCAACACATAGGCTGCGTTTACACAGGCAGCCCAATTTGTATATTTTTTTCACTTATTTGTCTTTTAACCAAACAGATCAGCTCTTTTGCCTGTGTAAACGCAGACATACAGCCCCAGCATGACTCAACATGGTCTCTCCCTCCCTCCTTCCATCTCTCTCTCTCACCCTCCCTTTCCTCTTTGTCCTACCTTGCCCTCTAACTCGAGTCTCTTCCCTTCTCCCCCAGCCACTTATCCCCTCTCACCTATCAGTCTTCCTATCCTCCTCACCTCCCTCTCTCTTTGCCCCTCAAGTATCTGTCTTCCTCTACTCTCCTCCTCTTCTACCTCTCTCAGTAGCATGGCACATAGTGATAAGCAGGGCCTGTGCCACAGGGATGACCAATTAAAGCCCTCTCTTCGCTCCTTGCATATAAACAAATCAATTCTGCTTCCTGTGCCGAGGCCTTGGGTTTTATGCTCTGCACCGCCCATGTCGTGCTGAGGGATGGGCGGCCACATCCCACTAGGAATCATAGGAGACATTTGCAGTAGGAGACATTTGCAGTGAGTGGTTGAGGGGTGGTGGTAGGTAGGATTTTCTGCACAGCATGTGTACATAGAAGGGATGGCAGGATGCCAGTCCAGTGATCTGTGTAAGTGAGGTAGGTGAGGTAGGTGGGGGCAGGTATAGAAGAGTTATGGAGGAGTAGCTAGGCAAGAGGTGTTCAGATGTGTGGGCCGAAGGATAAAGATGACTGAAATAGGAAAGATAGGAGGAGAGTGGAGGGAGATGACTGGAATATGTGAGATGGAGAGGGGGAGGAGAGAAAGAGAAGTGTTGGTTATAGGAGAGAGCTGGAGAACGTACCGTAGAGCTGCCAGACGCGGACCTTGTCCTCATAAGGGAGGTCGTACTTGAGTGGGTCCCCCACAGGACCCTGGTAGTACGGCCTCATGATGGACTCTATTGCTGAGGTGTGGGCCAGGCCAATAGCATGACCAAACTCATGCACTGCTACCGCAAACAGATCCATCCCGTGAGAGTCTGAGGAGAGAGAGCGAAAGGATAGAAGTGAGAGAGATAACGGTGAGATTTCTCCATCCATTGGAGCAGAGAAATGCTTTAATAAAGCTTTTGTATCATCAACACACCCCTCACTGATAGACAAGACAAGTCAGACGAATGTTGTGTTGGACTGCCCTAGAAAGCCTTGGCTTGAGTGAACTGGAATGGCTAATAGAAGCAGCAGCCTATGAGGAGGTAGGCCCCAGGAGCCGAGAAGAGAATCAGACGATAGGTGACCGAGTTGATGCGACTCAGGATCTTGAATGGTCCTACATAGCGCAGGGCGAGACTCCGAGAGTACTTTTAAGCGGAGATCACTGGTGGACAGCCACTCCCGCTGACCAGGTTGGAGGAGCCGAAGGGGCCTTCGTTGTCGGTTTGCCTGGTGTTGTTATCAAACAGAGGAGCGGAACAAGGAGGATTGCGCTCTGGTCCAGGTGCGGCAAATTTGTCAAATGAACGCCTCTGCTGAGGGCACCCCCGCTTCGGCCTCCTGTTCAGGAAACGGGAGGGGGTGTGAACCCAAACTGACACTCGAAAGGTGACAGTTCAGCAGTGTGTTGAGAGCATATTCGGCCCAGATGAGGAACTTGCCCCAGTTGGTGACTTGAGTGGAGACAAAACAGCGGAGGAACTTCTCCAGCTCCTGTTTGACCCGCTCAGTCTGCCCATTCATCTGTGGGTGGAACCCAGAGGAGAGACTACCGACGCTCCCAATAGGGAGCAGAAGGCTTTCCAATACCGTATGATGAACTGGGGGCCACGGTCCAAGACAATGTCCTGTGTGAGTCCTTGTAGTCGAAAGACATGGCTAATCATGAGATCAGTTGTCTCTTTGGCCGAGGTCAACTTGCATAGGGTGATGAAATGGGCGACCACCAGGATAGTGGTAAGCCCTTGGGATGGAGGTAACCCCATGATAGTCTAGGGACAGGTGGGAACCAGGGCCGGTTGGGGATGAGCAGAGGTTGGAGCAACCCAGCCCGTTGCTGTCATGAGGACATGCTTTCGGCACAGATGAAGCAAGCTGTAACGAAGGATCTGAGATTCTCAATCATGTTTGGCCACCAGAATTTCCGCCTCAGGAACTCCAGTGTCCGATTAACCCCTGGATGCCCTGTTCATGGAGAGGAGTGTCCCAATTGTAGTACTTGAGAATGGGCTGAGCGTGGAACATAAAGTCTGTTAGTGGGACCCCCGCCGGGGTCAGGTTCTCAGTCTGGACTTGTCGGTCCATGATCTCAATACTCCATACTACATTTACATTTACATTTAAGTCATTTAGCAGACGCTCTTATCCAGAGCGACTTACAAATACTACAGGGGCCACAATGCGGGAGCTGGCGATGATGAGCTTGGGGTCTTTCTCCTCGTTAGAGACATGTTGTTGGGACAGGGCGTCTGCTTTCTGGTTCTTGGATCCCAGGTAGTGTGAAGTTGAACCTGTTAAAAAACCGAGCCCACCGAGCCTAGCGAGTGTTCAACCTTTTCGCTTCTTGAATGGAGACCATGTTCTTGTGGTCCGTCCAGATTACGAAGGAATGAGGTGCCCCCACCAACCGGTGTCTCCACTCGTCAAGTCCCCACTTAACTGCCAAGAGCTCCCGGTTGCCAGCATCGTAATTGCATTCCACCTTTGAGAGCCGCTTGGAGAGAAAGGCACATGGGTGCAGTTTCCTGCTCCCCTCATTCCGCTGTGAAAGGACCGCACCTGCTCTGGTATCCGAGGCGTCCACCTCTACCATGAAGGGACGAGCAGGATCAGGATGAACAAGGATGGGTCCGGAGGTGAAATGTCCCTTGAGCTCCTTGAATGCCCTGTCAGCCTCGGGGGTCCAGCAAAACCGGGTATGGAACTGACGGGTTAGGGCTGTGAGAGGCGCTGCCACCACACCAAAGTTGTGTACGTCTGTAAAAATTGGAAAACCCTGGCCTTGTTTGAGTGAGGCGGGACGGGGCCAGTCGGTGACCACCGTAACCTTTACAGTGTCCATCTAGATGCTGGCAGGAGAGATAATATGAGAGATAATATAGCCCAGGAATGAGACTTGGGATACGTGGAACTTACACTTCTCTATTTTGACATATAGCTGACTCTGCAGGAGGCGTCTCGGGACTTGGCGGACATGCAGGATGTGTTCTGGAAGGGTCTTGGAGAAGATCAGGATGTCGTCGGGGAAGTACAGCTCCCGCTCAGCCCAGTCAAAACTGTTCGCTGCTCTGGCCCCCCAATGGTGGAACAAACTCCCTCACGACGCCAGGACAGCGGAGTCAATCACCACCTTCCGGAGACACCTGAAACCCCACCTCTTTAAGGAATACCTAGGATAGGACAAGTAATCCCTCTCCCCCCCCCTTTAAGATTTAGATGCACTATTGTAAAAGTGACTGTTCCACTGGATGTCATAAGGTGAATGCACCAATTTGTAAGTCGCTCTGCATAAGAGCGTCTGCTAAATGACTTAAATGTAATGTAAATGGGTAAATAAAGACCAAACGATTCAACATGTCCCTAAGAGTGTCATTGACCAATGCCGGTAAATTCAATAATCCGAATGGCATGAATCATAGTGGCCACTAGGGGTATTAAAGGTAGTTTTCCATTCATCTCCCTCCCTGATTCTCACCAGATTGTAAGCATTGCGGAGGTCCAGTTTGGTGAAGAATTGGGGCCCTTGGGCAAGCTCCAAGGCGGAGGACATCAGGGATAGGGGGTAACGGTTCTTAATCATAATCCTGTTCAGCCCTCGGTAATCGATGCAGGAATACAGATCCCCATCCTTCTTTCCCACGAAGAATAAGCTTGCGCCAGCTGGGGATGTTGAGGAATGAATGAAGCCTGCCTCCAGCGACTCCCGGATGTAGTCGTCCATGGATGCTGCTTCAGGGGCCGAGAGGGAGTAAAGAATCTGAAGAGGGATGGGGCATTTCACACAGGGATTTGTAATTCTCTGGCAAGGTCCTGATCAATGGCTTGAATATGGTGCTGATGGTTGTCCCAGTGTAGGGTCACCGGTAGTGACAGTCAGTGACTGGGTAGCCTGGGAGTGACTACACAGCTGGTCAGGGTCTCCCCCTGTCCTGGCGAGCCCCTGTGTTTCCCGTAAGCATTGGTTGGAGGGAGTCGGTAAGTGGCCGGAGAGTCTCTGATATTTGGGAAAGTTGTTCTTGCTGTCACCCCAGCAGTGCTCCTTGGTGGGTCCATGTGTAACGGTTTTCTGTATGGGGAAGAGAGTCGGACCAAAATGCGGCGTGTAGATTGCGATCCATGTTTATTCAACTGAAGCAACACAAATCTAAATACAAACACTATAAGACATAAACGTAACGAAAACCGAAACAGCCTAATACTGGTGCACATACACACAGAACAAGGACATTAAGACACTAAGGACAATCACCCACAAAACCCAACACCAAACAGGCTACCTAAATATGGTTCCCAATCAGAGACAATGACGAACACCTGCCTCTGATTGAGAACCATATCAGGCCAAACATAGAACTAGACAAACTAGACATGTAAACATAGAATGCCCACCCAGCTCACACCCTGACCAACCAAAACATAGAAACATACAAAGCAAACTATGGTCAGGGTGTGACACCATGCTGGAGGCAGATGCTTGCTGTGACATGAGGTAGGACCCAGGAGCAGAGAAGAGAACCAGACGAGGAACCAGTGGTTTAGAAAAAACGTAAATACTTTACTTGGAAAAAGTTAAACAGTAGGTACATAGTAAAACTGGGACAACAATAAACACTAGGACTCGAAAACCTACTCAGGAGACAAACACACACAGCAAACAAATCAAACATCTGCAAAGGGTAACAGAAAACACACATCTCTTAAAAGGGAATCATAATTAGTAATAGAAAACACCTGAGTGTCATAATAGTCTCTAGGGCGGTCTCTGCCGCCCTCTTCTGACAGGTGGAACCATGACGCCAATCTCCTGTTTCTGTAGCGTGAGGCAGCTTGATGCACAAGTACACCACCTGGACAGGATGCTAGTCTTTTGCAGGGCCTTAACCCCCATTGATCTCCTTCATGTTGAGTGTCAAGCAAAAAGCAAAGAGTTTTTACAGTCTTTGGTATGACTCAGCCGAGAATCAAACTCCCAACTTTTCAATCTCAGTGGGACACAGTGTTTTTCTCTTATTTCTAAACTCATCTTCATATAGTTACAGTTAAGGAGACTGGCAGACAGGCACAGAGGCTTTTAATGCTTTTAGGGTAGTGGTGCAGAGAGATAGTTATGGAAATGCAGCCTGATCCACGAGCTGTCAGTCACAGACGAGCATGGAGGGACACATGGAGCGAGGGCAGCATGCTAGAAATACCGTTCCTCTCCTCCACGGCTGAATTTGCTTTAAAAAAAGAAGGAAAACCTGTTCGTCTGGCTCTGCTAAGCGAGACCAAGAGTTCTAACCTGTGGCTAAGAGATTTCGATTGCGGCTCTATCCTTCACCAAACTCGGTGTGGTGTGTGTTAGTGTGCCACAGCTAGCTAGGTTCCCTGGTGCTTTGTGTGTGGCTAGCTTTAGATTAGCACAGGCTTGGCTGCATCTCAGGGTCATGCTGAAACACAGACAAATGAGAGAGTTGGTGATAGATTCACTCCTGGTTAGTGTAGCCACCAGGGCGAGGAAAGCCCAATTCATGTTGTAATCTAAGGGAGCACATTGTGGAGAAATGGAGGAAGGGATAAAAGTAGGGAGAGCGGTTATGGTACCATTTCCTTTACAAGGAGTATGTATGCAGGGTGGAGGAGGAAGCATCTGGGCTGGGTGGCAGAGAGAGAGAGAGAGAGAGAGAGAGAGAGAGAGAGAGAGAGAGAGAGAGAGAGAGAGAGAGAGAGAGAGAGAGAGAGAGAGAGAGAGAGAGAGAGAGAGAGAGAGAGAGAGAGAGAGAGAGAGAGAGAGAGAGAGAGAGAGAGAGAGAGAGAGAGAGAGAGAGAGAGAGAGAGAGAGAGAGAGAGAGAGAGAGAGAGAGAGAGAGAGAGAGAGAGAGAGAGAGAGAGAGAGAGAGAGAGAGAGAGAGAGAGAGAGAGAGAGTCTGTCTGTCTGTCTGTCTGTCTGTCTGTCTGTCTGTCTGTCTGTCTGTCTGTCTGTCTGTCTGTCTGTCTGTCTGTCTGTCTGTCTGTCTGTCTGTCTGTCTGTCTGTCTGTCTGTCTGTCTGTCTGTCTGTCTGTCTGTCTGTCTGTCTGTCTGTCTGTCTGTCTGTCTGTCTGTCTGTCTGTCTGTCTGTCTGTCTGTCTGTCTGTCTGTCTGTCTGTCTGTCTGTCTGTCTGTCTGTCTGTCTGTCTGTCTGTCTGTCTGTCTGTCTGTCTGTCTGTCTGTCTGTCTGTCTGTCTGTCTGTCTGTCTGTCTGTCTGTCTGTCTGTCTGTCTGTCTGTCTGTCTGTCTGTCTGTCTGTCTGTCTGTCTGTCTGTCTGTCTGTCCCATTAGATTTAGGGATGGGAACATTTTCTAAAAGCAAGCCACAGGTGGTCAGAAAAGGGTGCTGCTGGGAAAACATTAGGAGTCTGGAGGATGAGAGGAACAACCCCCTATTCCCTTTTAGAGTCCTTTGTTCACTAACTACAGCAGATTCAGCCTTGTGGCTGTTTACTCAGCCAAAATACGTTCAGCTTTGTGGAACCTGACTCCATGCCCCTGTGACCATCTCCAAATATGACTAGGGCTCCATTTCGATGTCTCTCTCCAATCCTCAGGAGAGGGCTGCTGTTCATCTGTGGTGATGGCGATGGTGGTGATGGCGTACAGCCTGATAGCCATGGGGTGCACCCTGGTCTCTGAGGAGCCAGTCAGCCAGAGCAAGGAGACTAAATGACTGGCTGACAGCTTGATAATGTGGATGAGCAGGTTGGAGCAATTTCTACCTTCTCCCATATCATTCTCTTCTCTATCTCTGTGTCTCTCTTTCTCTCTCCCAGTTTCACACAAACATGAACACACTCAAGTGTGCACACGCACACAGGCATGAACCAAAGCCAAATTGAAAACATACCTGCTTAATGAGCCTTTTGTTTCAGCCACTGTAAGCTGTCTGCATTAGCGAGCAATCAGCAGCGAGATTATGAATAAAAGCAACCTGTCTGCTGTCAAAACAAAAACAGCGTTCCATTTATGTGACTCCGGCCCCAAGAGCCTACCCTGGCCACCACATTTAATGTCACCCCTTACAATCAACCAGTGGGGAGCAGAATGCTAGTGAACTTAAATGGAGCTTTCAGCATTCTTCTAGCTCCGCTGTTCTTCAAATGCCCATTTTAAATTCAGTGGTAATTACATACATTAGCAGATGGCCCTCAAAGGGTGGAAAGTTGTAAGGTCCTGACAAGAACAATACAATGGGAGATTAGAGAAAGGGGCGAGAGAAAAAAAAGGGTGAGAGGAAAAGCAATTGCTCAAGTCCTTATTCCTCTGGTAACGTCCATCCTTCTTAAGAAGATTAGGGCCCAGGAAGTCTACAGAACCACCGCGTTTCACTGCTAGCTCTGAACCTTACAAGTTTTCCAACCTCTCCAAAGATGATCCTCTTGTTGGAAAGTTGCAGCAACAACAACCCACTCCAATGTCTAGTGTCTTAAAACACAACAACAACCATATCACACATACATGTACATAACGTTAGTCAAGGTAAGGTATTGGTATCAGTTTTAGTAAGTGATCTTTGAGTAGTATCCTACTGTGTGGGGGGGACTAAGAGTCGCGGTGTTGACCCGACGGACTGTGATGTTGAGAAGAGATGATTAATTAACTGTATTTCCTGCACCTCGGTTGACTCACGTCTGCCACCAGAAAGTCAAGGATAACACGAAAAGCAAACAAACACAAATAAATCCAAGTGCTGAAGGTCTAGGAAATTATACAAGAAATCAAGATGGTGGTTTGGGGTGTTCATTCGTTTCAGTAAAAGGGTTCATATCATAAGCAAATACTGGAGCGATCTCATTCCCTGTGTGGGTTGAGAAGGGTAAATCATAATATTTATCATCATCATTATCCTTCACTTCCACCTCCTCATCATCATCATTTATTCATGCAGTGATGTGAGATGGCTTGGAGAGAGGCTGGATTTTCCAATCATCTTCCTTCACTTTCTCCCACTTCATTAAATCTAACCCTCCATCCGCCAACCCTCTCAGTGTATTCCCTTGACCCCCACCGCCTGCCTCCCTCCCTCCCTCCCTCCCTCCCTCCCTCCCTCCCTCCCCCTCCACCTGCCAGCTGCTGCCTGCCTGCCCGGCCTGGCCTGGCCTGGTGGGAGCCCTAATTGGAGCAGAATGAGCCACTGTCCAGGAGCATATGGCCCCCAGGCCTCCAGCAGGACAGCGGGAGTCCAGGGCACGGCCTGGCAGTCTGGCGCCACAAGCTGGGCCAGTCTGCATCACGCAGCACCGCTTCTCTCCTACCCCCACCTCCTACCCCCTACACTGAGGTCTGGGTCCCACAAGCAAGCATACAAGGCCCTTCCTCGTCCTCCAGTCGGCAAATCAGATCATGACTCCGTACTCTTGCTTCCTGTTTAAAAGCAAAAGCTGAAACAGGAAGTACCTGCAATTCGCTTCGTTGGGAAATGGTCACTAAAATCAGAGGATATGCGAGGATATGAGGATAGATATCCGAGGATATGCTTCATTTTATGCATGCTTTAACAACAACAATGAGCTGGGAGTGAAGGCGGTCACCGACCCAGAGGACTGGGTGATCTCTGAGGCAGACGTGAGAAGGGTCTTTAATCAGGTCAACACCCGCAAGGCCGCGGGCCCCAACAGTTCTCACAGTAATTTTCAACTTCTACTTGTCCCAGTCTGCAATCCCCACATGTTTTAAGATGACAACAGTCACCCATGATCAAAACAATGATTACCACCCTGTAGCACTCACTTCCATAATCATGAAGTGCTTTGAGAGGCTGGTTACGGCACACACTATCTCCATCATCCCACAGCCACCCTAGACCCACTCCAATTTGCATACTGCTCCAACAAATCCATAGATCACGCAATCTAAATTGCTCTCCACACCGCCCTCAACCACCTAGAGGAAACAGGGGGGGGGGGGCAGGCATGCCCCCATCCACATCGATGGGTTGACAATGGAGCAGGTAGACAGTTCAGTGTCCAAATCACTAAAGATTTAAAATGGTCCAAACACACCCACACAGTCTAGAAGAAGGCGTGACAGCGCCTCTTCCCCCTCAGAAGGTTGAAAAAGTGTGGCATGGGCCCTCAAATCCTTAAAAGGTTCTACCGCTGCACCATTGAGAACATTTTGACTGGCTGCATCACTGCTTGGTATGCCAATAGCACCGCCCTTGATCGATTGCGCAACAGAGGGTTGTGCGTACAGCCCAGTACATTACCGGGGCCAAGCTCCCTGCCATCCAGGACCTCTTTGTCAGGCGGTGTTTTTTTTAAAAGGCCTGAAAAATCATGAAAGACCCCAACCACCCAAAGCCATAGACTATTTTCTCTGCTGCAGCACGGCAAGAGGTACCAATGGGCTTCTGACACCAACGGGCTTTTGAACAGCTTCCATCCCCAAGCAATACGACTAATAAATAGCTCACAAAATAGCTACACGGACCGAGTTTACCTTATATCTTTATTGACCTTTTATTTCAGTCTCTATGCACACTCACAGGGACCTACACACTCACACACACTGTCACTCCAACACATACACACACATACATGCACACAAACACTCGCTCACTCCATAATTTCCTCACTCACACATAATATGCTGCCTAGTCACCTTACCCCTATACTGTACATATCTACCTCCTTCACTAAAGTATCCCTGCACATTGTTCATATGGTATTGGAACTGACTTTTTACATATATGCTTACTTATCTACTTTACTGTGTATTTCATATTTTCTTTTCTTATTTCTCAAGTTTTTTTTCTAGTAATACATCATTATTGATTATTGCATTGTTGGATTTTGAGTTTGCAAGAAAGGCATTTCACTGTACTTGTGCATGTGACATTAAAACGTCAAACTTGGGTCGGTTTGTCTTTGGGATCTGTCCTGCCCTGTTAGAGAGGTAATGGGCCAGCATACATCACACATTGCATCACCTCTCCAGATGTGTTTGGCTGTCTATCTTTGGAGGTATTGGGCTTGGCTAGAGTGGAATGTGAATCTATAAACTGTAGGATCTGTACTTCTGGGTGCTCTCAGCGGTTCTAGTCTCATCATAGACAGGGAGACGTAGGTGGAGCTCATTCTTGAGAAAAAGAGACAAACATTTTCCAAAACTGTCTGCACTCGCCTGCCACACTCTTCCTCCGTCTGTCTCGGGAAGGAAGGAGAGGTAAGGTCATAACAGAGAAGGCATGACTTTCTCCATCAGAGATGGACAGGGAGGGAGCGATGGGAAGCCACATTGAGTCCACTCAGTCTAATGAGAATGGGAGAGGGGGGGGCAGTCCTCAGCCGAACAGCAGCAAGCTGACTTAATGATTAATGAGAGCATCCCTGTGTCTGGGAGCATTTAGTAGATCTGAACGACCCATGGCTGACCGACCAAACGCTGGAGCTGCAAGGTGTCACAAGGTGTCACACACATGCAACCACGTGCAAACTCCTGGAAATGCACATACACATAAATATAATGAACAAATTAACATGATATCACATATACAATACATGCACAATACACACTAGTCACTGAAGGTACAGTAAACCACCAACCACTCACCTGGTGATCTGAAGGTCCAGGCCTCATCATCATCAAAGTGGGTGTCCCCGGCCGTGAACCTCTCTCTGGGGAAGAAGGCGTGTGCCACGGTGCCTCCCGGCCCATCAAAAGGGTACCCGTCGTTGTGGTCGGCCTTGGTGAAGTCGATCTGGATGTCTGCGTCGTTGCCAGCAACTTCATGGAAGTTGAGGGGGGAGATGTCACTCCAGACCTTGAGGGCGTAGTACATGAGAGCTCGTACCGTATCTCGACCCAACAGAGGAGACTCTTTAGGAAAGGTACGAATCCTGGAGATGGAGAGGAAGAGAAGAGGGAGAGGGGACCAGGTGGGAGAAGAAGAGAGGAGAAGAGAAGAGGATGAGAGGAGAGTGGAAGCAGATGGAAGTAGGAACAGGGAGAGAGGAGGGCCAGGCAAGAGAGGAGAAAAAAGATTGGAGGAGAGGAGGAGAGAGTGTGAGAGGTCAAAATTCAAAATTAGAATACAGTACAAGTACACTGGCAGAGCAGCATTCACTGTTCAACAAAATGTTAGCTGATGCCAAAATATTGCCAGTTCATGCATGACTACAGGGCTTGTTTGCAGATACCCACTGATTGTATCTCCTTTTCCATTTCATGGCTTGGTGAGCCCTCGCAGCTGGAAACACATTGACCATAGTGTTAGAATACATCAACATCTATGAACTGAGTTGCGGAGAGAGAGGAGAAAGACAAAAAATTAGATTTTTTAGGAATAACTTTTGAGGCTCTCTCTCTCTCTCTCTCTCTCTCTCTCTCTCTCTCTCTCTCTCTCTCTCTCTCTCTCTCTCTCTCTCTCTCTCTCTCTCTCTCTCTCTCTCTCTCTCTCTCTCTCTCTCTCTCTCTCAGCAATAGGATGTGAATAAACAGTGGGGCAGTCATACTCTCGCCCTCTCTATCCCCTCTCTCTATTTCCTACCCCTCTTCTCTCACTCTCCTCTGTGTGTGTTTGTCCAAACCGTACAGAGGGTGATTGGGAACCCACTGTGCCACTCCCACACACACATCCACTCTCCTGCGAGGGCCATTTGGCCTCTCCACCCCAGATCGGTAGGAAATGTATGTAAAGGTCACCTGTTAAAGCTTGAGGCCCGCTAGGAGTCCCCCACACACACAGACCCCCCTGCACACACAGACACACAAGACCCCCCCCCCCCCAGAGTGGGATTCACTTAGCTAGCCATCCTCCATTCTCTATCTACTAAGACCAGAACTATCACATTCCCCAGCAACAACCCCAGACCAAACACAAGCTCAATAGCATTATTACAGGTGCTTGGTCAGCCATAGTGTAGGAATAGCAGCTTGCTAGCCAAGGTCAGAGGCAGACTCCCCTGCATCACAGATGCACCTTAGAGACTACTTCCCTATGTACAGAGTCTAGATCTGACAAGCGAGGTATGTGATGTCTCCAATTTCTTTGAGCATTCAATATGGCTCAGTGTTATTGTACAGTCATTGTTGATGTGTCGATCATTTTGGACCCCACTGTAAATAGATACATTTTTGTTGTTTTGGCTCTGTACTCAAGCACTTTGAATTTGACCAGATAAAATGACTATGTAGCATGTCTATGTATCATATGCAGACTGTCAGCTTTAGTTTGAGGGTATTTTCATCCACATCGGGTGAACCGTTTAGAAATTACATCACTTTTTGTACATAGATTCCCCCCCATTTTAGGGGACCAACAGTTTTGGGGAAGATTCACTTATATGTGTATTAAAGTAGTCAAAAGATAAGTATTTGGGCCCATATTCCCAGCACACAATGATTACATCAAGCTTCTCACTCTACACACTTGTTGGATGCTTGCTGTTTGTTCTGGTTGTGTTTCACATTATTTTGTGCCCAATAGAAATAAATGGTAAATCAAGTCTCCCAGGCGCAACTCAAATGTTGACTCTTCGTTTGCAAGTCCAGTCACAGCTCCTCTGCGCTTCCATAGTCTGATGACTCGGAATAAGAGTGGGGAAAAAAACATTGTTTCAACGTTCTAAGTAATTTTTCTCTTTCTCACTTTAATCTCTCAGCAGGATTAACCTCCCTAGCCCTGATATGAAATGAGCTGTATTTCTCTCTTCATGGAAACATACAGATTCTCTCTACTGACAGACATATGCAGACACACAGACACACGCAGGTGCGTTTAAAGGATGTCACAGATTCTTGCTTAACAAGTACCTCTTCCTCCTGATTCGGCTCACACCATGGCTCAAACCTAGGACCTCTGCTTTGAAAGCACATGTGACCGCCTTTCCAGAGCCTCTTGCCATTCTTATCAGTTGCGCCACACAAAAAGCTAGCTGATCGGCTATTCGGTGGCGCAAGTGGGGACACATCCCCATGTGCCACACACACACACACACACACACACACACACACACACACACACACACACACACACACACACACACACACACACACACACACACACACACACACACACACACACACACACACACACACACACACACACACACACACACACACACACACACACACACACACTGTGCTCTTGTACACTAAGGACCTGGGGAAGAGTTGCAGGAGTACTATTTGAAGAATGTGCCAATTTGAAGGCTAGAAAATAAATTGCAGCTCGCGACATGTTTAATTAAAAGTAGCTCTCATGCTAGAAAAGGTTGGAGACCCCTGCTCCAGAGAGATCCCTGAGTGAGTCTCTGTCAGCCCTGACCGAGACAAGTCTTCTTCTCTTTGTTCCTCTGAAAGGGACTGCCACCCCTGTCCTGCAAAACTGTCTAGGGCTGTGAGAAAATAATAGGACTTATCGCTGACACAGGGTCTTAACAGTAACTCTATCCTTTAACTTTGACTCACTGGGCTGAGTAATAAATGAGAGTTAAAAAAGATCATTGCTAAGTTAAAATGCAGTGAACTTGTGAGGTTTAAAGATAGTGTCCTTCAGCAGGATAATACTCCCGTCCCTCGATAAATCCTTTGTCAGGAGTGAGTCCCATCTTCCTCCATCTCCCTGTCAGAGTGGCTATCCCAGCCGTCAATCACGGCTATAATGATGACAGCACAGGGAGAAGGGTGGAATTGATGTGGTAAACCCTCGTTATTAGTATCACTTTTGGTAACACCCTCATCATTAGATCACCCAGCTATAGTACAATTACGATGTGATGGGGCTTCCTTAGGTTCCTTGGGTCTGTCCTTTGGTTCGCATACACCCGACTCTCTTCTCCCCTACTGTATCCCTAAAATATATATTTCCTTAACACTTGTGTGTGTGTACACCACTGAACATATGTGACAACCTATACTGTATCCAACTTATCACTCTTATCCATGCTCTTTCTCTGATCCATTGTATGCATCAAGTCACTCAAATCCAAATAGGAACCAGAGGGTACACTAAGGTCATGGTGACAGAGTGACTGATGCTTATAATGACTGTCTCCTTCCTCCACTGCAGCATGTTAACCCCGGCCAGCCAGCCAGCTGGACTAGACGGACAGTACAGGGAAGTGAATCAGAGCTTGAGACCGACAGACAGACAGACAGGAACGTGAATTAGAGCAGTAGACAGAAAGACAGACAGATAGAAATGGACGTGAATGAGAGCAGTAGACAGACTGACAGAGAGCGAGAGAGAGAGAGATTGAGGGAGGGAGGCTGCTCTGCTTTCCCCACCTATCTGTACAGGTGATTAATACATGCGCTAACGAGCAGGAGGCTGTCTGCTGGGGGATAATGGGCTAACAGTGTGTGATGAACTGGACTGTGTGTGTGTGTGTTTGTGTGTAGGTATGTGCTTTTGTGTGTCATTAGGAGGCCATGTCTTCTGTCTAACAATAATGTGATTTATGCTTGATTTATGCAGATCCTCTGAAACCTAGCAGAGGCCAAGTTGAGCTCAGTACGGCGATGCCGTGCGCCTCCCGAATTTTGTTGATGGTAGGTGGGGGCGGTACATCCTGTACACACTCACATTCTTGACAACTTTGACAACTTTGACAATTTTTCACAAAAAACATGGAGAACTTTGATGAAAGGCATTCACAAATATAAATATATTTAGGATACCTCGTGTAGGGATTTGAAAGACATGAAAATGCAAATAGTCTGGGTAGCCATTTGATTAGATGTTCAGGAGTCTTCAGGCTTGGGGCTAGAAGCTGTTTAGAAGCCTCTTGGACTTAGACTTGGCGCTCCGGTACAGCTTGCCTTGCGGTAGCAGAGAGAACAGTCTATGACTAGGGTGGCTGGAGTCTTGGCAGGAAGCTTGGCCCCAGTGATGTACTGGGCCGTACGCACTACCCTCTAGTGCCTTGCGGATGGAGGCCGGGCAGTTGCCATACCAGCCAGTGATGCAACCAGTCTGGATGCTCTTGACGGTGCAGCTGTAGAACCTTTTGAGGATCTGAGGACCCATGCCAAATCTTTTCAGTCTCCTGAGGGGGAATAGGCGTTGTCGTGCCCTCTTCACGACTGTCTTGGTGTGCTTGGACCGTTAGTTTGTTGGTGATGTGGACACCAAGGAACTTGAAGCTCTCAACCTGCAGTCCTGTCGATGAGAATGGGGGCATGCTCGGCTCTCCTTTTCCTGTAGTCCACAATCATATCCTTTGTCTTGATCACGTTGAGGGAGAGGTTGTTGTCCTGGCACCACACGGCCAGGTCTCTGACCTCCTCCCTATAGGCTGTTTCGTTGTTGTCGGTTATCAGTCCTACCACTGTTGTGTCATCTGCAAACTTAATGATGGTGTTGGAGTCGTGCCTGGCCGTGGCAGTCATGAGTGAACAGGGAGTACAGGAGGGGCCTGAGCACGCACCCCTGAGGGGCCATGTGTTGAGGATCAGCGTGGCGGATGTGTTGTTACCTACCCTTACCACCTGGGGACGGCCATCAGGAAGTCCAGGATCCAGTTGCAGAAGGAGGTGTTTAGTCCCAGGGCCTAAGCTTATTGATGAGCTGTGAGGGCACTATGGTGTTGAACACGGAACTGTAGTCAATGAATAGCATTCTCACATACGTGTTATTTTTGTCCAGGTGGGAAAGGGCAGTGTGGAGTACAATAGAGATTGCCTCATCTGGGGATCTGTTAGGACGGTATGTGAGTCTAGGGTTTCTGGCTATAATACAGACGTGAGTGCTACGGGTCAGTAGTCATTTAGGCAGGTTACCTTAGTGTTCTTGGGTACAGAACAGTGTTCTTAGCCCTGAATCACTACGAGTGGTGCGTTTTAAGAGGTGCAGACCAATTTATTGGATGTGTATGACTCACTCCGCTATCTTCTGCTCCCCGAAGCGCAAGAAGTATTAATGCTCGGACTTCTGTGGAGGCTGAATCGCCATAAACGCTGTAGGCCACTGCAGATGGCGGATTGATCATAAACCGGCTCTAATACTGGGACTGTTCCGGGTTCATGTCGCAACAGCTAGGTCCACCAACCTCCGCTCTCCCCAACCAATTAATCTTCATCCTCACACTAGTTAGTTCTGAAATCAGCCTATAATGGTGTCCTATACATTACTCCAGTCAACGATAGCGAGTCTCATGACCAAAAGGCATTATTACTGGATTTACCATGATCATTGTTCCAAACTTCTCACTGTTAAAGGGATACTTTGGGATTTTACTTCCACAGTCTGATGATCTAGTGAATACCATTTTTATGTCTCTGTGTCCAGTATGAAGGAAGTTAGAGGTAGTTTCGCAAGCCAATTCTAACTAGCGTTAGTGCAATGACTGGAAAGTATATGGGTATCTGCTAGCATGCAGATAAAGGGCCTCAATGCCAAAATCCTGAAATATTCCTTTAACTTCTTGCGTCGAGCTATCCCGGATCTGGTATCGGGACTACAGCCTCAACCTCATTACCATAACGCAACGTTAACTATTCATGAAAATCGCAAATGAAATGAAATGAATCTATTTGCTCTCAAGCTTAGCCTTTTGTTAACAACACTGTCATCTCAGATTTTCAAAATATGCTTCTCAACCATTGCAAAACAAGCATTTGTGTAACAGTATTGATAGCTAACGTAGCATTTAGCGTTACCATTCAGCAGGCAACATTTTCACAAAAACCAGAAAAGCATTTAAATAAAATCATTTACCTTTGAAGAACTTCGGATGTTTTCAATGAGGAGACTCTCAGATAACAAATGTTCAGTTTTTCCTGAAAGATTATTTGTTAGGACAAATCGCTCTGTTTTCTGCGTCACGTTTAGCTACGAAAAAAAATCTGTATCCAGGATTGTGTAAATCTATCCGCAAGGTCATTAGCATAACACAACGTTAACTATTCATGAAAATCGCAAATGAAATGAAATGAATCTATTTGCTCTCAAGCTTAGCCCAACACTGTTATCTCAGATTTTCAAAATATGCTTTTGAACCATAGCTAAACAAGCATTTGTGTAACAGTATTGATAGCCTAGCATAGGATTTATGCCTCTCTTTCAGCATGCAACATTTTCCACAAAAAACAGAAAAGAATTCAAATAAAATAATTTACCTTTGAAGAACTTCAGATGTTTTCAATGAGGAGACTCTCAGTTAGATAGCAAATGTTCCGTTTTTACAAAAAATATTATTTGTGTCGACTAATCGCTCCGTTTTGTTCATCACGTTTGGGTAAGGAAAAAAAATATATATATATTAAGTCATTAAAACGTGAACTTTTTCCAAATGAACTCCATAATATCGACAGAAACATGGCAAACCGATGTTTAGAATCAATCCTCAAGGTGTTTTTCACATATCTATCGACGATAAAATCCATCGTGGCAGTTGACTTTCTCTTCTGAAGAAATGGAACCTACAGATTACGCAATAATTTCGACACAGGACACCGGGCGGGACACCAGGTAAATGTAGTCTCTTATGGTCAATCTTCCAATGATATGCCTACAAACACGTCACAATGCTGCAGACACCTTGGGGAAACGACAGAAAGGGCAGGCTCATTCCTGGCACATTCATAGCCATATAAGGAGACATTGGAACACAGCGTCTTAAGAATCTGGGGCATTTCCTGTATGAAACTTCATCTTGGTTTCGCCTGTAGCATTAGTTCTGGGGCACTCACAGATAATATCTTTGCAGTTTTGGAAACGTCAGAGTTTTGTCTTTCCAATGCTGTCAATTCCATGCATAGTCGAGCATCTTTTCGTGACAAAATATTGCACTTAAAACAGGCATGTCTTTTTATCCAATAATGACATATAGCGCCCCCATAGGTTGAAGAGGTGAAGTGTTGTCTCACAGGTGACTCACAGGTGATCTTTTGACGTCAAACCAAAATCAACCAGTCTCATACTTTAAAAAATTATACAAGGACAACAAAACAACACAAGATCCATCCTTATTTTGGGGTTTAAGATACGGTATTATATGTTTGCTTGTTCCTAAAATAGAGCCTGTTTTGGACTGGCTGTGAGCTCTGCCTCTGCTATTGATTATGTTACAAATACCCCTTCCTTCAATGAGTCGATATGGTAATCCAGCCCAATAGAGTATAACCTTCGCTGACAGGCTTAGGCTGCTAGCTCACTAACAATACTATAGGCCACAGGAGGTTGGTGGCACCTTAACTAGCTCGTGGTAATGACTGGGGAGGAATATGTGGAATGGTAACAAATACATCAAACACATGGTTTACAGGTTTACATTCAATAAATATAGACGTATCTTTGCTAAATACGTTAACTTGAACCCATTTGCAGTCCACATTGTTCGAAGTAATTGCATGTCTTCAATAGCATTCACACTGATATAGAGGCTAGGCCTACTGTACATTAAATTATGTCTGAGCATGGACATGCCAAACATTGTCAATAAGCAAGATTAAATTCATTCTTGATAAAAGCCTAAACAAAGCGAAACGACATTTTGTTTTAAATATGCTGTGTCACACTTACAGGCACCATAACTTCGGCACATGGGCATATAATATTAAAAGCAAAGCAGACTATGGAGGGTTTTACTCACATCCAAACTTCTCACAGTAGCTGAAAAAAATATACAATATAAAGAGTAAGGGAGAATGTCCACTCACCATTGTACTGCTCCCAAAAAGGCCTACGTTTTCTTTTTTTTAAATATATTTTTTAAAACTCTGTTTATTAAGTTTTACACACACACACACATATAGACAAGACAAAGCAATATAAATAATATACTCAACTAGAAAAAAAATACAAATAAAAATACAACTAAAAAAATAGCTTTAAAGATCCCATACTTTAGACAAGTTAAACATACCAGGCAGAAGGCTACAGAGGCTAAAGGGCAATCACCTCAACATTGTTCCTGTAAACAGTCAAGGGATAAGGGTGGATAAATGCAACCACTCACAGAGAGTCATGGCCACAGATCGACTGGACAGGTTTTTTTTTACAATGCTTTAAAATAAAAAAATAAAATGATTATTCATGTAGGCGTGAACAAAGTGTAAAAATAACTGTGAAAAACAAGCTCACACTTTAGTCTCTGCCCGAGCAAGATGAACAAGGCATCTGCGGATCACAATCAATAAGCACATGGACCTTAATGCCCCCCCCCCCCCAGCAAAAACACAGAGAGAGGCTCCTCCAACCCTTAAGTCACAGACTTATTTTAGTATTAATTGGATTGCCATCAGAGGAAGACCGGAATGGAGCCCAAGCCTCATCAAACAGTTTGGGGTTCCCACGTGAATTGAATTTGATTTTTTCTAGTTTCAGAGAGCACAACACATCCCTCACCCAATATTTATAAGATGGGGGAGCTGCCATCTTCCAGTTCTGTAGTATTAGCCGTCTAGCTAAAAGAGTTGTATAAGCAACAGTGTCTGACTGGATTCTTGATAGGGGGGTACCCATGGGCAGTACTCCAAAAAGGGCTGTAAGGGGAGACGGATCTATAACAGTGTCATATATATCAGAGAAACATTTAAATATTAATTCCCAGAAACCTGACAGTTTATGACAGCCCAAAAACATATGCAACAGTGTGGCTGGTTCCACTTTACATCTGACAAAGGTAGGATTAAAATCAAAGAATATTCTTCCAAGTTTGGCCCCCGACCAGTGGATACGGTGAACCACCTTGAATTGAATGAGGCTGTGTCTAGTGCTAAAAGAGGACGAGTGCACCCTGTGCAGCACAGATTCCCAGGAGTCTTCCCCAAGTTCCTCCCCCAAATCCTTTTCCCATCGAGTCTTAAAGGCACCAAAGAAGGGTTCTGTAAGTCATGAATGATTGCATATACATCTGAAATTGCGCCCCTAGGAAGCTTGTTCAGCTCCAAGATGTTCTCTATAGCTGTATTCGCAGGCCTATTGGGAAATCCAGGTGTGTTAGCCCTGACAAAGTTTCTAGTCTGGAGATAGTGGAAAAAGTGGGATTGGGGGAGATTTAACTTTTCCTGCAGCTGAGAAAAAGAGGCAAATGTATCATCAAAGAATAATTGGGCTAGCGAGGAGAGGCCTAGTGAGTGCCAAATGCCAAAAGCCCCATCATTCAAAGATGGAGGAAATAAAATGTTCTGATTGATTGGGCCTGATAGAGAAAAGCCTCATAGGTTAAAGACTAAACGGAACTGATTCCAAATTTTAAGAGACTGCTTTACAATTGGGTTGACACACCTTTTGCCTAGGGACACTGGGAGAGACGCGCACAGCACAGAGGAAAGTGCTGCAGGTTTACACGATTCAGACTCCATCTGGACCCAGAGTGGTCTAGGGCCAGTAGGATCAGTCTGCAGCCAGTACAGAACGGCTCTGAAATTTGCAGCCCAGTAGTATGTCTGAAAATTTGGTAGAGCTAAACCCCCCAATGACCTAGGCTTCTGTAAATGTTTTCTACCAATCCGTGGTACCTTGCCATCCCAAATAAAATGCATGAATGCATGATCCAGTGAAATAAAAAAAAGATTTTGGAATAAAAATGGGTAAACATTGAAATAAATATAAAAATTTGGGCTACACATTCATTTTAATGACATTAATCCTTCCGATAAGAGAAAGGGGTAGCGGATTCCAAAAAGTAAAAGATTGTTTCAATCTGTCTACTAGAGCAACAAAGTTTTCCTGAAACAAATTTGAATATTTCCTTCAGGGCTAATCACTTTTACTCCCAAGTAAGTGAATTGATCCCGGACAATCCTAAACTGAGAACTTGTAAAAGAGCACTTTAAAGCAGCCTTGTTTACCGGAAAAAGCTCACTCTTGCCTAGATTCAGCTTGTACCCTGAGATTGATCCAAACTTTTTAAGAACAGATAGGGCACGTGGAAATGAGGTATCGGGGTTGGAGATAAACAAAAGGAGGTCGTCAGCATATAGCGAGACTTTCTGCTCCCAGCCCGCCCTGATTATGCCTTGAATGGCATCATTAGAGCGTAGTGCAATGGCGAGTGGCTCGATTGCCAAAGCAAACAACAAGGGGGAGAGTGGGCAACCCTGTCTGGATCCGCGGTGCAAGGGAAAATAGTCCGAGGACAAGTTATTAGTCCGTACCGAAGCCATGGGGGAAAAATAAAGAATCTTTATCCACGCAATGAATTTGGGGCCAAAGCCAAATCTATAAAGGGCAGCTGTTAGGTAATCCCACTCAACGCGGTCAAACGCTTTTTCGGCATCAAGTGAGACCACCACCTCCGGATCCTCCGACGCTGGGGAGTACAGTATATTCATAAGGCGCCTAATATTGAAAAATAAATGCCTATTTCTCACAAAGCCAGTCTGGTCAGAGTGTATTACTTGGTGCAGCAATCCTTCCATACGGATGGCTAAAAGCTTAGCTAGGATTTTGTAATCACAGTTTAAAAGCGAGATTGGGCGATAGGATCCACATTCCAGGGGTCTTTGTTTTTCTTTAATAGTAATGAAATTGAAGCCTGATAAAGACTAGGCGGTAGCTTTGAAGTATTAAGGCACTCTGCAAATAGTCGAGACAAGAATGGGCAAAGCAGACCAGAAAACGTCCTGTAAAATTCGGTTGGAAAACCGTCCGGACCCGGTGATTTACCACTTTTCATTGCGGACACTGCTGTTGCAATCTCCTCAAGCATAAAATCTTCTTCTAGATAGTCATGGGAGTCTGTATTAATTGAAGGCATATTCAAGCCATTAAAGAAGGAGTCAATCAGCAAGGGGTCTTGAGGGGATTCAGAGGTGTATAGAGCAGAGTAAAATGGTTTAAATTGATCATTGATCTCTTTATGTATAACTGTGGTGGCACCAGACAGGGTCCTTATTTGTGGGATTAAACATGAGGCCTCAGATTTACGGATCTGATGCGCAAGGAGTTTGCTGGCCTTGTCGCCTTGTTCATAGACTTTGTATCGAGCTCGCAAGAGTAACTGTTCAGCTTGCCTGGTAGAAAGCTCATCAAATTCAGATTGGAGTAGTTGGCGCTCTTTATGCAGATCAGAGGAAGGATCCGTAGCATACTTCTCATCCAGTGTGGCTATGGACTCGCTCAGGTCCCGAAGTCGCTGGGAGCGAACTCTGTTTTGGTTGGCTGTATAAGAAATCATTTGGCCACGTAGGTATGCTTTGAGAGACTCCCATATGGTAGAGCAGGACATACCTGGTGTTGAATTAGATTCTAGGAATAAGGTGATTTCAGAAGAGATGAAATTGACAAACTCCTTATCTGAGAGTAAAATGGGGTTGAGACGCCATTGATAACACATAGGAGGTCACTGGGGAAACTCTAGTTCAAGCACTAATGGTGAATGGTCAGAGATAACAATACTCTCGTAAGTACACTGCCGAAGGTTAGGCAGAAGTTTTTGGTCCAAAAATAAGTAATCAATCCGGGAGTATGTTTGATGAACATGAGAATAAAAGGAATATTGTCTATCTGTAGGATGTAGGAAATGCCAGGCCTCAAACATAGCATATTTCTGAAGAAAGGATTGAATAAGTAGGGCACATTTAGATGGGCCTGTATTTGTTTGTGAGGACTTGTCAAGAACTGGGGACATTTTACAGTTTAAATCCCCCCCTAAAATCAACAAATGAGAATCTAAATTGGGAATAGTAGACAGAAAGGAAGAAATGAAACTTGTGTCATCCAATTGGGAGCATAAACACTAGCCAAAACAAGAGGGGTATAAAACAGTTCACCGGTTACTATGACGTATCGTCCCTTAGGATCAGCAATAACCTCAGAAGCTACAAAGGGAGTAGCTTTATCAACCAGAATAGCAGCACCTCTTGATTTACTATGAAAGTTTGAGTGGAACACTTGACCAACCCAGTCCTTACGCATCCTAAAATGCTCACCAGTCCTCAAGTGAGTCTCTTGTGGAAATGCAATATTTGCATTCAAACCCTTTGTGTGTCAACACCCTCTTACGCTTCACCGGGTTGTTAATCCCTTTGGGAGAAATGTACTTGATCGTATTATTTTGGCCCCTCTGGGCATTCCCGTTATTCAACCCTGTCATTAGAGCATAGAATGGAAAAGCAATGAGCGCCCAAAACCCCCAGAATAACTTATCTCAGAGTAATAATGTACGGTGGTAAATGTTTGGAAAAAGTACAGAAAAAACCTGATAAAAAAAACTAAAAAGGCAGAATGACAACATTAGAACTGAACAATTCAACCTGCCCCCCCACCCCCTCCCCCCATCCCAGACAATACCTCCCCAAACGAGGTACAAGCCTAAGTAGAACATGTTCTCTTCGCACAGTATGTCTGTGAGAGTGCGGTCTTAAACCTAAACCCACAGTACCGCTCTTTAAAGTCGCGTTTTGTTAGTGGATCAAGCAGCAAAAAGAAAGATTTGTATGTATTTTTTCAAATAAAAAAAAGGCGAATCCCTTGTGCAAACGGAATGACAAAAGCACCACTTGTAGATGTATATAATTGTATTAAAATGACTTAAATGTAAATGTAATGTAAATGTTATAACAGGCATTGAGAGGGAAAATAAATAAAATGTATAAAGGCTCTCAGCCAAAAATCTAATTTGAAGTAAGGAAATTGTAGTAAAACAATCAAAAATAATAGTAATTATAATAGAAGTCTAGTTGAAGCTGAGACAGCTTACAACCAATACCAAAAAACTGTGTGCGCAACGTTGAACGTTTGCTGGGCATAAATGACGCTCAAAACTTTTAAAATTAAAGTGAGGCCCCAAAAACCGTGTAGCCTCGGGAGACATTTACTGTTACCTGGGTCAATGCAAACGGTTGCAGCAAACAAATAACCAAAAATATTTTGAGTCACCGAGACAATGTGTAAACAAACTGAATAGGTGAGCGAGATAAGGCACGCACACTAGACGATCAAAACATTAGATCACCTCAAATAAGCCTGAATAGTTTCAACAACTATACAAGACTAGCCTGTTATGTCTAAGCATAATTGTACCACAAGTGGGTTACTTACTATCCACAGTACGCAAGCAACAGTTGCTGAACTGTGAGCATATTCAAGACTTCTTGATGTGACGTTGAATGTGAGCCATAGCCTCATCCGGAGATTCAAATGTGTAGTCTTTACCATCGTGAGATATCCATAAACGGGCCGGGAATTGCAGTCCATACTTCACACTTGGATGGTCCCGAAGTACTCATTTGGCCTGTCCGAAAGCTGCGCGCTGCCTGGAAACAGTGGGGGAGTAGTCCTGGTAGATGGAAAAGCTCTGTCCTTGAAAGCTCAGAGTGGTATTGCGGGCTCGTCGGAGGATCTCCATCTTCTCATGAAAAAAGTGCACTCGAAGAATTATGTCACGGGGCCTCTCCCAATCCCAGGGCTTTGGGGCGCAGCAACCGGTGGGCTCGATCAATCAGGAGCTTTTCATCTAAGGCTAGAACATCCTTCAGCAGCCCCGAAACGAAATCCGTGGCGCGATGCATTTCGGCGGACTCTGGGACCGATACAAGTCTCAGATTATTGCGGCGAGAGAATCCCTCGACTCACGCAGCTCTCCTTCACCCTTTTCAAATCCGCAGCTAGGCGTTTAACTTCAGCCTCCATGGATGTAGTTAAATCGGAGACATTAGTAGCGGAGGCCTCCAGTGCCGCAATCGTTGTAGTGTGTGACGCAGTTGTTGTTTTGAGTATTGTGATTGCTGGCACAGTCTCGTTCCGCAGGATGGTTAAATCTGCTTTTAAAGTATCAGAAACCTCCTGTATTCTGGCCTCAATCGTAGCAACCACCTGTGTTTTCATTTCAACTATCTCAGAGCGTAGTAGTTTGATGGCCTCGAGAATGTTTATTTCAGCGCCTCCAGGCCAAGCCACGCCAGGCCAACCCGGTTAAAGTGTGCGTCCTCGGGCCCTCAGACTCAGGAGAGGACGGTGATGAGAGCGGGTCTTGTAGGCCGGGTTTTCTCAAAGTCATGCTTTTGGCCTTATGTTTGGTCGACATGCTGACATTCGGAAGCAAAGTAGTCTTGTTTTTTACGGAAAGGGATCACCAAATTAATATTTGAAAATAAATACGCTTCTGCTGCAGAATTCACATAAACTTTAAGAATACCACGGGAGCAAACGGAAAACACGTCAGTAGCACATGGCGTCCCCTACCATCCCTCAGGCCTACGTTTTCTGAACATAATCGGAACCCATCTCACAGATCACATTGCATTCACACATCTCCAGAAGTTGCATTGAATGCGCGCGGCGCATAAAATCAGGAAGGTGAATCATTCTAATAAGATTGATAAAACGAAAAATGAAAAACAAGTAATCTGTTTATAAAAATACAAATACATTCTCTGTTCAAATATGTTTCATTGAACACACACACAAATGGTGTATAGGTATTTTGTAGAAAAGACAAGGATGAAATTCTTATCTAAACATAAAAGAGAAGACAGAAACAACAAGACCCAGAGTTCTGGGTCCAAAGTAAATAATACAAAACAAGGACATGTAAACAGAAAGAGGGCAGATGTCACCCCCCCCCCCTCTTACCTCCCCACAGCACTTAATGGTCCAAGTAAGAGAGGAGAGGCTGACACTTTCAGACACTCACAGGAAGATCAGAAGCGTGTCTGGGGTCAATTGAAGTCTCTAGAACTTCAGAGACTATCCTAACAATTCCACACCATACAAGTTAGAGCAAAGGGCAAAGCAGTGGAATAGTGTACCCTGCACAGCATGACATTTATCACACATAGGGGAGGTATCAGGAAATATCCTATGCAGCTTAGGTTTTGGAATAGTGTAATCTGTGTAAGATCTTGAATTGTATGAGACGGTGTCTGGAGTTAATGGAGCAGGTGTGGATATACTCCCAAGCTCCCTTCCCAGTCTGCTACAGAAATGTTAGTGCCTAGCTTTTCTTCCCATTTTGCCTTAATGGCATCTGTAGATGGTGTGCTAACAGATTGAAAAGCATCATATAGACGAGATATTAGTTTGCCTGAGGTGGGACAAATGTTGATGCATCCGTCAAACATGGAAGGTTTAGCATTTCTAAATGTAGGAAGATGTTTTCTAACATAGTCTCTAATCTGTAAGTATCTGAAAAAGTTACTTCTGGGAAGATGATAGATTTCCTTCAACAAATCAGAGGCAAAGGTCCCTTCTATATATATTGTAGATGCCCTGTGGTATTGATCTCTAGTTCTCCCCATCGCTCAAAGGTGTTATCAAGGTTGGAGGGGGAAAAGGAGGGAATCCTGGCAACAGGGAGCAGGAATGATATTAGTGTAGGGTCAAAGTGGACATTAATTTCCTTCCTGAGAATTGATTCTATATCCTGAGAATATACCAAACAAATTAATCAAATCAAGAATAGCTGGAATACTAGACTGGGGTTCTGTTACATAGAGGAGAATGTCATCTGTGTATAGAGAAATCTTATTTAGAGTATCTTCAGTATTATAGCCGTGTATTGCTGCATGAGATCTGATCGCCTGAGCGAGAGGTTCAATAATTAGAGCAAAAAGCAGAGGCAACAGCGCACAACCTTCCCCCTCTATAAAGGTTAAATCAGGGCGACAATGATTGGTTAGTGAGTATTCTCGCACAGGGGTTCCTATATAAAAGCTGGATTCATTTTGTGATCCCATCTCCAATATTACATTTCAGTTGGACTGTGAATAGATAGGACCACTCAATTTGGTCAAAGCCCTTTTCGGCGTCCAGAGATATAACGGCAAGGTCCACGTTGGGTAACCTCTGAGAATACATCATGTTGAAGAGGCGCCTGAGATTGAAAAATGAGTTTCTGTTAGGGATAAAGCCAGTCTGGTCCGAATGGACCAATTTTCCCAATAAAGTGCTAAGCCTATTAGCCAGAGTTTTTGCGCAAATCTTTTGGTCTGTATCAAGGAGAGATATTGGTCTGTATGACCCTACCACTTCCGTATCTTTACCCTTTCTATGAACAACTGTAATGAACGCCTCATCGAAAGTAGGTGGGAGATCTCCATCCGCAATGGCCTGAACCAACATTTTGTGCAGGTAGGGAGAATATTGCTGAATGTTTTATAGGGAATCCATCTGGGCCCGGGGTCTTGCCACTCTTTAGAGATGTAATTGTTTCTCAAATTTCTCCAAGAGATATTACCTTATTCAGGAAGTTGGAATCTTCCTGGTTCAGGGCAGGGAGATTACAGTCCTCCAAAAAGTTTAGCATAATTAAGGGATTAGGATCTGCTTAAGATGTCTTGTAAAACTGACGAAATCTGTCATTGATGTCCTTGTGGGAAGAGAGTAGTTCCCCAGTTACAGATTTAACTTTGTGATCATTCGGTCACTATAAGTTTTTCGAAATTGTCTGGCAAGTAATTTGTGTGGTTTGTTACCAAACTCAAAATATGTTTGCTTGGCATAGAGAAAAGATTAAGCAATTTTAGTTGAGAGAATCTGATTTTATTCAAATTTCAAAGTGTTCATTTAAAAAAAATGTTTCTCCATAGATGGATGGCTAGCATTCTCCCTCTCCAGTAAGTGAATTTGTCCCTCCAGTTCTTCCAGTTTTCCTCTGTTTTGCCTACTCCTGGAAGCCTGAATGGAGATGATACAGCCTCTCAAATAATCCTTCACTGTTTCCCACAATAATGCTGGAGTTAGTCTCTGTGTTGTCATTGGTACAGTGCCATGCAAAAGTATTCATCCCCCTTGGCGTTTTTCCTATTTTGTTGCATTACAACCTGTCATTTAAATTGATTTTTATTTGGATTTCATGTAATGGACATACACAAAATAGTCCAAATTGGTGAAGTGAAAAAAAAATACTTTTGAGGACCAAAGCGCAGCGTTGTACGTGTTCGTCATGTTTATTCGAAACTGAACACTAAAATGTAAAAACAACAAAGTGACGTCCGAAACAGCTCCGTCAGGTACAACACACACTAAACGGAAATCAACTACCCACAAACACCAGGTGGGAACAGGGTACCTAAGTATGGTTCTCAATCAGAGACAACGATAGACAGCTGCCTCTGATTGGGAACCATACCAGGCCAGCCACAGAAATACAAAGACATAGAACAAAAACATAGAATGCCCACCCCAACTCACGCCCTGACCAAACTAAAATAGAGACAAAAGGAACTAAGGTCAGGACGTGACAGTACAGAGGTACAGGAGTGAAGGGCAGCTCTGGCAGCGCCGGAGTGAAGGGCGGCTCTGGCAGGGCCGGAGTGAAGGGCGGCTCTGGCAGGGCCGGAGTGAAGGGCGGCTCTGGCAGATCCTGACTGACAGGCGGCTCTGGCAGCTCCGGACAGGCGGGCGACTCTGGCAGCTCCGGACAGGCGGGCGACTCTGGCAGCGCCGTACAGGGAGGAGACTCTGGCAGCGCCGGACAGGATGGAGACTGGCAGCTCCGGGCTGGAGGGAGACTGGCAGCTCCGGGCTAGTGGGAGAGTCTGGCAGCTCGGGGCTAGAGGGAAACTGGCAGCTCCGGGCTAGAGGGAGACTCTGGCAGCTCCGGGCTAGAGGGAGACTCAGGAGGGAGGAGACGGAAAGACAGCCTGGTCCTTGGAGGAGGCACAGGATAGACCGGGCCGTGGAGGCGCACTGGAGGTCTCGAATTAAGGGCCTGCACAACCCGTCCTGGCTGGATGGTGATTTTACCCCGGCACGTGCAGGGCGCAGGCACAGGACGCACTGGGCTGTGCAGACGCACTGGAGACACAGTGAGCAGGGCTGGCGCAGGATATCCTGGCCCGAGGAGACGCACTGGAGGTTTGGAGAGCAGGGCTTGCACCATCCGTCCTGGCTGGATCCTCACCCTAGCCCGGCAGATGCGGGGAGCTGGGATGTAGCGCACCGGGCTAAGAACGCGTACTGGAGATACAGTACGCTCCACTACATAACATGGTGCCTGACCAGTACAATGCCCGCCATGGTAAGCACGTCTTGGAGGGCTGTAGCACCGAGCTGGCACAGGACGTGCAGGGCTAGGGAGGCGCACAGGAGGCCTGGCACGCACCTCAGGACGAGTATGGAGAGCTGACTCAGGTGACATGATGCGGATATCGTGCCTCATGTACCAACACAGCAACACCCTCATTACTCTCTCCTCCAATCTCCCCATTAACTCATTCACTGTCTCTGCTTCGCTCCCTTCGCTCACCTCCAATTTCGCCCTCACCGGCTCTGGTTCCATCCTTGGCTCCTTTACGATAAGCACGGGGAGTTGGCTCAGGTCTGACTCCTGACTCTGCCACACTCCCCGTGTGCCTCCTCCCAATACATTTTTGGGGCTGCCTCTCGGACTTCCTTGCCAGCCTTGCCAACTCCTCGTAGTGTCTCCGCTCAGCCTTAGCTGCCTCCAGTTCCTCCTGTGGACGGCGATACTCCCCAGCCTGTGCCCAGGGTCCCTTGCCTTCCAGTATCTCCTCCCATGTCCATTTCTCCAGATAGTGCTTCTGCTCCTCACCACGCTGCTTGGTCCTTTGGTGGTGGGTAGTTCTGTAACGGCTGTTGGTGGAAGAATGTGAGGACCAAAGCACAGCGTGGTACGTGTTCGTCATGTTTATTCAAAGCTGAACACTAAAATGCAAAAACAACAAAGAGACAACCGAAACACCTCAGTCAGGTGCAACACACACTATTCAAAAATTAACTACCCACAAACACCAGGTGGGAACAGGCTACCTATAAGTATGGTTATCAATCA
Organism: Oncorhynchus gorbuscha; assembly: GCF_021184085.1. Lineage (NCBI taxonomy): Eukaryota > Metazoa > Chordata > Actinopteri > Salmoniformes > Salmonidae > Oncorhynchus > Oncorhynchus gorbuscha. Next base: position 153,240 of record NW_025745119.1, read on the forward strand.
GAGACAACGATAGACTGCTGCCTCTGATTGGGAACCATACCGGGACAGACACAGAAATACAAAAACATAGAACAAAAACATAGAATGCCCACACCAACTCACGCCCTGACCAGACATAAAAAAGGAACTAAGATCAGGACGTGACAACAGCGAAGATTGGAGTATCTGTCCATAGGACCACTTGAAGCTGTACTCTCCACAGAGCTGGGCTTTCCAGAATAATGGCCAGAAAAAATCCATTGCTTAAAGAAAAAAATAAGCAAACATGTTTGGTGTTTGCCAAAAGGCATATGTGGGAGACTCCTCAAACATATGGAAGAAGGTACTCTGGTCAGATGAGACTAAAATTGAGCTTTTTGGCCATCAAGGAAAATGCTATTTCAGGCACAAACCCAACACCTTGCATCACCCCGAGAATACCATCCCCACAGTGAAGCATGGTGGTGGCAGCATCATGCTGTGGGGATGTTTTTCCATCGACAGGGGCTGGGAAACTGGTCAGAATTTAAGGAATGATGGATGCCAATAAATACAGGGAAATTCTTGAGGGAAACCTGTTTCAGTCTTCCAGAGATTTAAGACTGGGATGGAGGTTCACCTTCCAGCAGGACAACGACCTTAAGCATTCTGCTAAAGCAACCCTCAAGTGGTTTAAGGGGAAACAGTTAAATGTCTTGGAATGGCCTAGTCAAAGCCCAGACCTCAATCCAATTGAGAATCTGTGGTATGACTGAAAGATTGCTCTACACCAGCGGAACCGATCCAACTTGAAGGAGCTGGAGCAGTTTTGTGCCAAGCTTATAGAGACATATCCCAAGAGACTTGCAGCTGTAATTGCTGCAAAAGGTGGCTCTATAAAGTAATGACTTTTTTTTGGGGGGGGTGAATAGTTATGCACGCTCACGTTCTGTTTTTTGTCCTATTTCTTGTTTGTTTCACAATAAAAAATATGTTGCATCTTCAAAGTGGTAGGCATGTTGTGTAAATCAAATGATACAAACCTCCCCCAAAATCCATTTTAATTCAAGGTTACAAGGCAAAAAATAGGGAATTGCCAAGTCACTGTAAGTGCCATGCTAGGTCGACCAATGAGATAAGCAAGCTATAACATCTCAAGGTTATATTGCGTGAACAATGCTGGTCTAAACATAAACCGATATAGACACCAGTACATTTACACATTACATATTACATGTGTATATACTGCATGTGCGCATGTACACATGCACATACGTGCGCGCACACACACACACACACATATATATACAGACATACGCATACACACACACACACACACACACACACACACACACACACACACACACACACACACACACACACACACACACACACACACACACACACACACACACACACACACACACACACACACACACACACACACACACACACACACACACACACACACACACACACACACACATACATATGTATACACACACATACATTCAGTTGAAGTAGGAAGTTTACATACACTTTAGCCAAATACATTTGAACTCAGTTTTTCACAATTCCTGACATTTAATCCTAGTAAAATATCCCTGTCAGTTAGGATCACCACTTTATTTTAAGAATGTGAAATGTCAGAATAATAGTAGATAGAATGATTTATTTCAGCTTTAATTTCTTTCATCACATTCCCAGTGGGTAAGAAGTTTACATACACTCAATTAGAATTTGATAGCATTGCCTTTAAATAGTTTAAAACTTCATAAGCCTACTTCTGGTGAAACTGGAGGGCACGCAATTCAAATAAAAAATCATAAAAATGATGGATATTAAACATTTAGGTACATACAAGTGTCTTATATTGGTTGAAAGCTTACATTCTTGTTAATCTAACTGCACTGTCCGATTTACAGTACATTACAGCGAAAGCCTGCCCACTTCAAAATATTTTCCCACCTGCATAGGTTGCATAAATTCACAAATAGCGATTAAATATTCACTATTTGAAAACCCTCCTCTGATTTGCCATCCAAAGGGTCCCAGGTATAACATGTAGTGTCATTTTGTTAGATAAAATCCTTCTTTTATATCCCAAAAAGTCAGTTTAGCTGGCGCCATCGATTTGAATAATCCTCTCGTTCAACATGCAAGTCAAAACACATGTCCATTTACTCCTCAGATACCTTAAAATGTAATCAAACTATAATATTTCTTACGGAAAGCAGTATGTTCAATAGGAACAGGTGCGCCTTAGCAGGTGAGTCTTGACTTCATCGCGCGCCCAAACACTAATTTCCAAGACTGTTGTCCTGTACTAAAACTCATATTTCTTATTCGTTTGGGAAGTTACAAGCCTGAAACCTTGAGCTGCTGCTGACACCCCGTGGAAGCCATAGGAATTGCATCCTGGGAGCTAGAATTCAGTATGCCCTTAGTTTCCATTGTAAGAGCATGGTCTCTCAAAATAACTATTCTGGTTGGTTTTTCGTTGGATTTGCGCCTCACATATAACTTCAGACTTCAACTGTATATACACACAAACATTTATACCAAAAACTAAATTAAAATATTCACATAATAATAATAATAAAATGCTAAGATAAAAAAGAATGTATATAGTATAAATAATAATTATATGTACACACACCTACAAATATATACACAAACACCACAGGAGGCTGGGTGGAACCTAATGGGTAGAAAGGGCCTGCGCAATGACAGAAGCAGAATGGCACAAAACTCCAACATGATATCCAGGTGTCTGATGCCACCCCATCTGCCCCGCCCCAACCATCACCACCAGTCCTCTGCCAACAATAAATAAAAGGTATGCTGATAATAATAATAATAGTAATAATAATAATGCAAGATTTAAACAAATAAATACAAATAATAATACAAATAAATCAATAAATAGATAATGCAAGACAGATGATGAAACAAAACAAAAATGGGGGACTAGAAGAATATCCATCTGAAATTGTCATTGATCGAACCTGGCAAGCCACTCGAACAGGCATCCTCTAACCTCCAACGACAGGGCAGTCGTCCAGTCAGAATGAAAGTGAAATGAAAGCTCTGACCGCCCTCCATTGGCTCGGCTAAGTGTCTAATATGTCCGAGAGCAACAATAAAACTACAGTCGGCAGCCCTTGCTGAGACAGTTTAATAAGATTTCATCCGCTATGGCACAGTATGGATTTGAGTCCATGAGCAGACTCTAACACACAATGACAAGGTGCTCTAACCCGTACGGGGGATTGCTGTATATTCCAGAATAAACTTCTCTGCGTCCAAAACTGAGGAGAGCCAAATCTTCTCACTAGAAGGGGGGGGTAATTCTGAGTCTGGCAGGGAAGAGCAAGGCTGGGCGAAGATGGAGTTTGTAGAGTTTGGTCATGACATCTCTGTAGCCGGCGCAATGCTTTGCTACATCGGGCGCATAATCCTCATAGACACAGAAAGGATGTCTTTTATGTAACAGGTTACCCCTCATTCGAGCCTTCAGCAAGATAAGATCCTTGGTCTTGAAACTGTGACAACAGAGGATGGGCGAGGATGTTGGCCCGGTTGGCAAGGGGACAAGAGATGATAACTGGGCGAGGACGTTGGCCCGGCCCTGGCACGGAGACAAGAACGTGATGTGAACGGTCCAGCAGCGGATCCGAAGCCAAAACATCTGATCCCATTGTATCCCTCAATAGCTTGGCGAAGAAGTCGGTGGGGCGAGAGCCAGCCTCCACTCCCTCTGCCTGACCAACAACGTGAAGGTTATGACGTCTGGACAAACCTCTAGGCCGACCACTTTCACAGAAAGCCCCTGCACACTCTCCTGCAAGGATGTGCATAGCTTCTCTAAGTCGTCGATCCTACCAAGATTGAATTCAGAAGCCTTCTCAAGATCCACAATACTCTGGTCCTACGAAGAAACCTTTCAAATGGTGTCCAGTTCAGCAATAGTAGCCTTAAAACATTTAGTTCTCCCAGAGCCCGAATAAGTTCTGAAAGTGTCACGTTATTACCGGTGCCTTCCGCCATGTCGGTCTCGTTGTTTGGTGGGGAAGAGGCCTCCGATGAGGATTTATTGTCCTTTAGTCGCCTATTACCCAGCATGTTCACATAAAATGTACAATATTGTACTAGAAAGAAACGTAAAAAGTAAAGTAGGTTAAGTTAGAATGTTTCACAAACACAGCCGTTCACTCCAACATGCTAGCTCCGACCCCTTCAATCTGTTATTTTGAACAACAACAATAAATAAATGTAAAATGTAACGACATCATAAAGTCGCCAGGATAAAAAGACTTTTTGTTATAGTAGGGAGGGCCTGGGGTTTGAACATATTAAACGGAAAACAAGCAATTGTTACAGGTTACAGATAACTTCTAAATACGATGGGCGTAACATTACATCATGGAGGGGGTTTAACGCACGAGACCTGCATGGCTAAAATAATGTGGGCCTGCATACAATGCAGAGATAAAAATGGAATGTCTACTCACTGTTTTACTCCTCTCAAACTTGATATTTTATAAATCTTTGGTGATTTAAGATTTATTTTCAAGCGGTCTCAGGAGCCAAACCCTTTATCGACAGTATTGAATATTTCGCGATTGCATTGGACATTTAAACTAAATACAAAGTATGCATGCATCAAAGGCACATTAGTCTACTCTTGATCCATGCGAATATGGACAGTGTGCGTCATGGCTGGATAGGCCTTCCACTCTCAATATTCAAGTCATAACCAACTGCGTTACCTCTAAAAACAGTTTTTGTTTGGTCTTAAATTAGAACTTTGGATCATGTTGTAAAGGACAAGTCAAACATATTTCCACCCCTCCCATCTGAGCGCAAGTGTGCTGATATAAGACAGGTAAATTGCCGAACCTGGCGTTAGGGCTGGAAAATGACAGTTTTTAGATGATGAAATAGCAATAACTAATGTGCATTTGACACTAGCGCCGCCTTAACGCCAGCTGAAAACATCTCCCTACATATCTATATGTGGAACTCTATTGAAGTGTGGACTCCACTGAACTACCCTGAGTGTGTTTGTGTGTGTGTGTTTGTGTGTGTGTGTGTTTGTGTGTGTATCGCTCTCCACACAGCTCCCAGCCAAGTCCCTGCCCCATGACCCTCTGCTCTACACCAGCCCCTTATTACCAGCGCTCTCAAACAAACCAGTAAGGAACATTATTACAGTGTTTGAGCCCTGACCTTACTCTCACTGGGGCTGGTAGACCCGAGGCCAGTCTATGACTAAGAGCAGTAAGTAGAACTGACTGAGAGGGAACTTCACCTGTATATTAAAGAACTTCTGTTGACTCTTAGGTGACTGGAGGAACATGGATTCAAGCTTCTTTTCTTGGATGCTTTCATTTGCACAGATAATCAATGGGTGTTACTTTCCAAACCCCAAGGTAAAGAAGCATATAGAAGATATGCTTGGTCTCTGAGCTCTACAGCCCAAACCAAGAAATCTGTGAGAGAAAACTCCAGCTCTCCATCCAGTGAGCACAGTGTTTTCAGGACTCTGTACAAATCAGTACTAGTGTTAATACAAACACATTCTCCCTGGTCTCAACAGACAGTCAGGCTGCCAGCAGACAGTAGAGGTGAGAGGAGAGCAGGAGCAAGCAGACAGGAGCAAGGCATATGATTGGCACTAGAATGCAGGTGAAAGAAGGAGAGAGGGAGAGAGAGAGAGAGAGAGAGAGAGCACGAGAGAGGGAAAAAAGGAAAGAGATAGATACAACTGCAGGATCTGTCAATGAGGGGGAAGAAAGGTGTGTGTGTGTGTGTGTGTGTGTGTGTGTGTGTGTGTGTGTGTGTGTGTGTGTGTGTGTGTGTGTGTGTGTGTGTGTGTGTGTGTGTGTGTGTGTGTGTGTGTGTGTGTGTGTGTGTGTGTGTGTGTGTGCGTGCGTGCGTGCGTGCGCGTGCGTGTGCGTGTGTGTGTGTGAGAAAGGCTATGTAGGTGTCAGCAACTTACGCACGCAGAACACAGAAATGTTCCATACGCACAGAAAGCGTATTTCTCTAAAAGTTGGTGCACAAATGTGTTTACATCCCTGTTAGTGAGTATTTATCCTTTTCCAAGATAATCCATCCACCTGACAGTTGTGGCATATCAAGAAGCTGATTAAACTGCATATGAGCATTACACAGGTGCATCTTTTGATGGGGACAATGAAATGCCACTCTAGAATGTGCAGTTTTGTCAAACAACACAATGCCACAGATGTTTTAAGTTTTGAGGGAGTGTGCAATTGGTATACTGACTGCAGGAATGTTCACCAGAGCTGTTGCCAGAGAATTGAATGTTCATGTCTCTACCAACGTTGTTTTAAAGTATTTGGCAGCACGTCCAACTGGCCTCACAACCTCACACCATGTGTAACCACGCCAGCCCAGGGCCTCCACACCTGGCTTCTTCACCTGCGGGATCATCTGAGACCAGCCACCCGGACAGCTGATGAAACTGAGGAGTATATCTGTCTGTAATATAGCCCTTTTGTGGGGATAAACATATTCGAATTTGCTGGGCCTGGCTCCCCAGTAGGTGGGTCTGGCTCCCAAGTGTGTGGGCCTATGCCCTCCCAGCCCATGGCTGCTCCCCTGTCATGTGAAATCCATAGATTAGGGCCTAATGAATGAAATTAAATGTACCGATTTCCTTATATGAACTGTAACTCAGTAAAATAGTTGAAATTGTTGCATGTTGCAATTATATTTTTGCTCAGTATAGTAATGGTTTCACCCTTCCCTCCCCCTTGCTTCCCTTCCCCATGACCCTGGCCTGCACACACATCCATCTGCAGTCCAGCACAGCGGTCCGCATGCAGGGACTGTTTGTACAATGTTTCACCCATTTCATAAAGTAACCTCACACATCCAACGCTGATCCTCCCTAAAATCCAACATGCCTGCTCAACACCATGTGCATCATTAGCCATGGACTAGATTGTACATGCAAAGCAGGTTATGTGTTCCATACCATCACAGGTACCATACTCTCTACCATACCCAGTCCACTCTACATCTTCCAGGTCAGCCTCACACTGGTAGCACACAGACTGACGTTGTGGCCAGGTGGGTTTATTCTATTGTAGTGTACTGTACCTCCAGGAGAGGTGTCTCTTGCTCCACTTGTTCTGGGGCGTCAGGGCTCGTCTCCTGCGGCCCACCACCGCCTCGGTCTCAGACAGGTCCGGGAGGGAACACCTCGGGGTCTTCATCAGGCCCAGGGTGGCTTGGTCTGAGCAGGGGAACAGATACGCAGATGTACACGTTCATATTGAGTAGTAAACTAGTGAGCATGTCGACCCATTATTCAATTAAAGCTGTATTGTTTTAGCAGAGCATAACAAGACAAAGACAGTGTGTGCATACGTGCCACACACACACGCACGCACGCACGCACGCACGCACGCACGCACACGCACACGCACACACACGCACCTAGCACTCCGCTCTCCTCCAGTCCTCCAAACTTCTGCATAGCTTTGATGGCTTTGGTCAGGGCCTCCTTGGTCTGGAGCTGTCCAGTCACTGGGTCAGGGGGTGGGAGATACCCAAACTTACTCAGCCAGTCCTGGAGGAGACAAAACAGGAAGTGTTAAGGACCATTCCAGCCATTCCAAACCCCTGTGAATGTGTCAGTGTTATGAATGTGTAGCGGTGTGTGTTTAAACATCTACAGTATATATTTGATGTGTGTTTGAGCAAATGCATGAGAATATTTGAGGTTATACAATGGGTATGTCTAATTCTAGATGGTGTCTAGCCACCAGCTAAATCTATGACGTTAAAATGCCTATTTACTCTGTTCCATCTGACTGCGCAATACAGTGTCTCATCAGCCCAGCCAGGCAATTTATAAACTTAATCTCCACTGTAAAAAGCTTCTAGACATTATCTCAGATTTATTTTAGACTTACATTTAGTTTTCAACAGCAGAGATTTGTATGAACCTTGCTGTCTGTCTCTCTGACATTTGCAACATTGTTTAAATATTGAAATTCAATCTCCAGCTGTACCATAGTAATGAACGTGCCAGGATTTGGGACAAGACAGTCTGGTAGCTTTTCTCAGCTAGTCGAAATCACGAATCAGCATCCGTTTTGTGGATATATACAAAGAAATCCCATTAGAAAAACACAAAATGGAGACAGTTTGCTGTCATTCCAGATTCAATTTGAAGTGATTGCTGTCTAAGTTAGTTGGTTAGCGTCTCTGAACAGTGTCCTGGCGGGAGAGCAAATTTCCTATGCCAGGCGAAATCGTGCATCATTAGCTCATTGTTATAGATGTATTCTGTTATTCTAGCTGCACTGTTTGATGTGACATTGTTAGCCGAAGTTGTCTAGCTAGCAAGCGAGGGATAAGAACATTGGGAAAGGGAAGGGAAAGGGGAAGCCTAGTCAGCTGCACTAATCTGAGAGTTAATCATGTCTGGCTAAAATGAAAGTTAAGTACTGACATCCTCTCTAACCACTCAAGCATTTTCTCCTCCATCTCTGAGCATGCAGTCAGAGTTGGTTAGTTTTAAATGGGCTTTTGATCAGCGTTGAGTGATGAACCACTTGCTTCGATAGCCAGGACCCCCCCTTCTATTGACAACACTCCACAAATTACCCAAATTGCTTTGTGCTTACACCGCAATCCTACCGATGATATGTGCCTCCCCATCCATGGTATTAGCAGAGTTCAGGGCTGCAAACTGGGAAAAGTTTCTGGTGCAACGTTTAAGGACTCTTAACTTTTACATGGAAGCACATTAAGTTACGTTTTCTATTCAAAAGGTACAAATCGTTCTACCTCATAAAATACATTTAAAAATAATTTGATTTAACTTAAACCACTTCATAACTCCAGCTAACGAACAAAACTAGAAAGTTAGTCACCATGACTACACTAATCAGTGTGTGTGTGTGCGTGTGTGTCTCTGTGCGCAAGCATGTGTTTGACATCTCAAGTCTTGGAGTGTGAAAGCAAAAAGTGACATTCTGAAAGTGTTGATTCTGTGAGCAATGTGTTTGCACAACAGCAGTGCTGTCAAACTAAACCAGGGCACTCTGACTTCCTGCTTGCTTAACTCAGCAGCCAGCTCACTATATCACCACAATACCACATGTGGACACTCAAACACAGCCACTGGCCCAGAGCCTCATTCTATTGCCTGACCTATGGAAGCCAATCTAACACATCTGATAGCTGCAAAGGCTACTGGAGAAAGAAGGAAAATGGAAAAAGTTGGCATCTATAGCAGCTGAATAAGAAGAATGACGACATCAGCATTTCACTCGTCTGCTGACTGGAGAGTGGAGAGAAATGTTTTGTGAGTCGAGGGGTTTTGGGCGGTACTGGGCCATTCTGCTGAGCTTATAGGTTCTGTGTTGCCCAAAAGTCCAACTGCCACCACACAACTCCAGTTTTTAATGTATTAGATTCAGTAGAGCAAGTGTTTGGTAAACTATTTATTGTTTTCATACTGTACACATTCCCTAAGCTGACTCTGAGACACACCTAATACCCATAGAGAGAGAGAGAGAATACAGAGGGCAGTGCTCGGTACTGAAAGGACAGCCCCTATGGAGGACAACAAGTAATATCCTCTCCTCTCCTCTCTTCTCCTCTTTCTATCACTAAATTCCAGTCTCATGTTGACTGTGGTGTGCTACACTCCCTGCTGACACTGTTTGTGTGTTGACCAAGCATCCAGCTGTGTCTCTCTGTGGAGAGAGGGCTCACTCAGTCTCTCTGTGTGTGTGTCTGTGTGTGCATGTGTGTGTGTGTGTGTGTGCGTGCGTGCGTGTGTACATGAGTTTATGTTTATGTGTGTGTGACGGTTTCTCTCTCTCCCTCTGTCTTTCTGTCTGTGTCTGTGTGCGTGTGTGCGTGTGTGCGTGTGTGCGTGTGTGCGTGTGCGCGTGTGTGTGTGTGTGTGAGTGAGTGAGTGAGTGAGTGAGTGAGTGAGTGTGAGAGTGAGTGAGTGAGTGAGACTGCTCTCCTCCTCTGGCAGGCTGGGAAATCGATGCATGACAAGTTAGAATACACAGCTCCTCCATGGCATTGACCAGGCACAGTTATCAACTACAGTGCGGGCTCCTTCAGCACTGGGAGATGAGATTCCTATCACCCGCAACAACACAACACAACACAGCCACACCAGGACACCCACACTGCCACAGTCCTTTCATCTACTTACCCAACTCTAAACCAGCCTCTGATTAAAAGGCTAGGACAAAAACCAGCATACACCGTCGAGAATCAGAGGTATACCCCACTGGGCTGATGGAGAAAGGGAATACCAATATAATCATATGGGATTTGACTCAATCACAGCGCAGATGATTTCACCCTACATAATCAGTCCACTACTCTAGCAATGAGAAAACCAGCTTCCAACAAAAAAGCTACGCAGACAGGCACGTTGTCCTCTCCTTGAGTTACTTACAGTAAGAGACCTGAACTATAAGTGTGTGTATGTGTGTGTTTGTTTGTTTGTGTGTGTGGGTGTGTGTCTGTGTGCACAAAAGCTCAGGAATGGGATGGGTATGTCCTCACTAACAAGCAAAAAACCAATTTGTTTAGGCTACACATCAAGGGAGAAAGAGAGAGAGAAAGAGAGAAAGAGAGAGAAAGAGAAACAGAGAACCTCATAAGACATCACAGTAAAATGGATGTATTGCAAAAGGAAATAGCAAAATGGCATTATACTGGGAAAAATGAGTTCATCTGTGGACATCGGAGAGCTGGAGTTAAGATCAGACTGAATTGTGGATTGGCCGCTGTGGGTGAAAAGCCAGCACTTGAGGAAAGAGGAAATTAGGAATATATGTATCATTATTTAATAACATGCATCATACATGTGAGCGAAAGTAGCTGTATGTAGCAGTAGAAGTATTGTTGTCTGTTAGATTGTTCCAATCAGGGTAGGGATGGCAGGGTTGGGGGAAAATACAAGGGGAATTATAAATGATGCAAACAGTTTATATTGATAGAACCCACAATCTATCTGCAAGATTAAATCTGCTCTACCCCCCAATGAAAAAAAAAACCCAGAGAGTCTAGGGGCAATAACAGTCTGGATCACCTCCAACATGTCGTCCTCCAACAAATTGAAAACCTACAGCAAGGTTGATGTTTGTTTAGCTGTAAGGCAAAACAAAAAGCTGAGTGTGTGTGTGCCTTGCCTTTGTCCTTGTGAGTACAGTATTTTATTCAGACCTTGCTGCGGCATGCTGCTGTGTGGAATCTCACTTGACCTTTGGGGTCTTTAATGACAAAACAAAACAGACACATCAATCCTCCTGAATCTGTCCTACCTGCAGCATTTGTCTTCCACTATCTTTCCATTACATTTTCTCTCTGTCTCTCTTCCCCCCCCCTCTCTCTCTTTGCCTACCTGCTGCCTCTGTCTTCTACTATCTTACAATTTCCCTTACATCCTTTTTCCCCTTCTCTCACTGTCACCCCCCCTCTCTCCTTTCCTCCTTCTCTCTCTTCCCTCTCTCTTCTCTGTCTGACAGTTTAACCTGGCATGATGTCTGGCTCTGTGCCACTCACTGGATACAGTGAAAGGTTAATAGGCAGATTGGATAGGGAGGAGAGACACAGGGGGCTTCATCCATAGGCCTATTGCATGTAAAGTTAAAGAGCACCCCTGAGGGTTGACAGGCGATAGGTACAGGGAGGAGGGGCGAACGAAACCAAACTCTGCTACAGTCTCAGAGTAATAATCAAAGTTTTGGTTTCAGAAACACTTCTGAAAGATACAATAAAATGTTGTTGTTTTTTTTCAGGTCTGTCTGGCCAAAAATAATAATAATTGAAGAACGCAGAGAGAGAGAGAGGAGAGAGAGAGAGAGAGAGAGAGAGAGAGAGAGAGAGAGAGAGAGAGAGAGAGAGAGAGAGAGAGAGAGAGAGAGAGAGAGAGAGAGAGAGAGAGAGAGAGAGAGAGAGAGAGAGAGAGAGAGAGAGAGAGAGAGAGAGAGAGAGAGAGAGAGAGAGAGAGAGAGAGAGAGAGAGAGAGAGACGCTGCCCAGTATTCCGTCTCAGCATCTCATCCCATCCAGAGCAAAGTGTGGGAGCAAAGCAGATCGGTGATGAGCTCCTTTTTTCCCTGCTGTCTGTTGCCGCCGGCAAGACTGTCAGTCCGGCTATAGGCACCTGCACTTATCTCAGAAACAGTCAGTCTTTCCTGAGCAGCCCCCGCTTCTCCTTCCTGACCCATTACGCCTCCTCCTTCCCCTGGCTCCCCACTTTACCTGCAGACCTGCCTAGCAGCCACGACAGGAACAGTGGGGAGGAGAGAAGGAAGGGCAGATGAGGAAGGACATACCGTGTCTTCGGAAAGTATTCAGACCCCTTGATTCAATTAATTGGACATGATTTGGAAAGGCACACGCCTGTCTATATAAGGTCCCACAGTTGGCAGCGCATGTCAGAGCAAAATCAGAGAAAAAGTCAAGGGGTCCGAATACTTCCCGAAAGCTCTGTATTCTCAGCCCTCTGGGGAAACCTGTCCATGTCTTTCATGTCCCTGGAATGAGTTGATGCTATAATGTAACTGTACAGGGCACGCCTATCATCTATTTGTTGGTCTTCTACCAACCCCTAGGGCAATATGTTTTTGTTTTTACGTACTATTTGTACAGGGCATTGGCAGTCTATGATCTTTTTTCTATGATTTGGGATTTCTGTGTTTGGCCTGGTATGGTTCTCAATCAGAGGCAGCTGTCAACCCTTGTCCCTGATTGAGATCCATACTTAGGTAGCCTGTTTTCACCCATTATTTTCTGTTGAGGTGTTTGTATTCTGCACCAGACAGAACTGTTTCGTTCGTTCACTTTGTTGTTTTGTATTTCAGTGTTCAATTTCATTCATTAAATATTAACATCATGAACACATACCTCCTCACCTTCTTCAACCGACAACGACCGTTACATTTGGAGTGAGAGTGAAAAACCAATTAGATTTAGACATGCAATGGGTGGGACAGTTATTACATATTTTGGGGTAAAAACCTCAACATTCTCGAAGGCCCTGAGACGTCAGTACTGAGAGCGAGCACAATAGCAGCAGTAGTTTTCCCACGGTAACTTTTGTTATGTGCGGTTGTGGCTGCGGCAGCAGCCGGTGTTATCGAGGACTCAGAGGATATTGCTAATTTGTTGTCATCGACTTTTGAAGGTGAACTTTCAACAATAAATGACGTTTCAAATTATCATCTGGTAAGTGAAACTGTTCTTTATTGCAGCTAGCTTGCCGTTAGCTCTCTTTAAAAATGCGTGCTAAAGTTAAAAACATTGTTGCATTTAAACTTAAGATCACCAGTTACTTTATGTCAGGGGTTGGGACTGAAATTATTTTCCAATTGTTTTGTTCTGAACAAAACCATAATTTCTTTCATTCTATTCCATTCTTCTGACCAGCAAAAAAGTAACGATTTCTATAGTTCCTTTTGAATCCTTCACCAATCAGTGCAGATAGAGCACCTTGATATATGGAGCGGGCAAGTTAGTTGTTGTTTACCAAACAATTTGATTAGCTCGTTTTAAGGATTAAACTTTCAAATAGCTCTTTGTTGACTGTTGCTGTGTGTTATCGTTCTCCATCAGCACCGGCCTGTACCCTACCTGCCCTAAGCTCTCTCCTGGCCCCTTACACCAAGTCTGAATTTGTCCTGCTAGGTGACCTAAACTGAGACATACTTAAACCAACTGACTAAGCCCTTAATGCAATGGTACTCCATAAAACACCCAGAAAAGGCTACTCTCCTCGACGTTATCCTCACAAATAATCCTGATAGGTATCAGTCTGGTGTTTTCTGTAATGACCTCAGTGATCACTGTTTTAACGGCCTGTGTTTGTAATGGCTGCTCAGTGAAATGACAACTTTAATGAGCCTTCCTTCATGACCTGGCCTCTGTAAAATGGTATAGAATCAGCTTGATCCCCTCTGTCGAAGACGCTTGGACCTTCTTTTTCGATATCTTAGTGGTATTGTTAACTGTTACGGATACAGGTATCCTGAGTGTGTATCCTGTGTGTGTATTTCCTTCTCCCCTTAATAACTGTAGTCAGAACACAAAGGTCCATTTTACCATCACCGCGGTCTGGTTTGAACGACCTATGAACTGACGTCTAAACACCTCGGTTCTGCTGTTGAAATCCAGGTGATCTCTCCTTCTCCCCTCACAGGTGGCAATCATCATTCCCCAATCAGTCATCACTCTGAAGACGCACCTCCCTCCTGTTTCCATTACCCAATCACATCCCTTTCCCTTGGTTTAAAAACCCATTCAGTTTTTTTCCCCAAAGTTTCTTTAAAACTCTCCGACTCTCGCAGTCACTCTCTCTCTCGCTCTCTCTCTCTTTGTATGCAGAGCTCTCTCTTTTGTTTTTGCTTTCTATATGTCACTTTGTCCGTTATCCTGTGAGTATTGTTTTGTTATGTTGTTTGACTTTTTGTTTGATGGTGGGAAAGGGGGTACCAAGACAAGTTGCCCATGGGCATATGTAACGGATGTGAAACGGCTAGCTTAGTTAGCGGTGCGCGCTAAATAGCGTTTCAATCGGTTACGTCACTTGCTCTGAGACCTTGAAGTAGTAGTTCCCCTTGCTCTGCAAGAGCCGTGGCTTTTGTGGAGCGATGGCTAACGATGCTTCGAGGGTGACTGTTGTTGATGTGTGCAGAAGGTCCCTGGTTCACGCCCGGGTATGGGCGAGATGACGGTTTAAAATTATACTATTACATTGATGCTGTTGACCCGGATTACTGGTTGCTGCGGAAAAAGGAGGAAGGTCAAAAGGGGGGTGAGTGTAACGGATGTGAAACGGCTAGCTTAGTTAGCGGTGCGCGCTAAATAGCGTTTCAATCGGTTACGTCACTTGCTCTGAGACCTTGAAGTAGTAGTTCTCCTTGCTCTGCAAGGGCCGCGGCCTTTGTGGAGCGATGGGTAACGATGCTTCGTGGGTGACTGTTGTTGATGTGTGCAGAAGGTCCCTGGTTCGCGCCCGGGTATGGGCGAGGGGACGGTTCAAAATTATACTGTTACACATACACTACCCGTAGGTAAACTGTCAAAATACATTAGTTAGAACTGGGCAGACCACCCACTGTATTTTTGGTTAGTTAGCTAGCTGTTGTTGAAGCAGGTAGACTAGCTTATCGGTGTTTATTATTATTTCTTTACTTGGGTCCAGCTCAGCCCCTTTTCCCACGCCCCTTTACCGTGTGTTTAAAAATAAACCCTGAGTGTTTGAAGGTAGATTTAAGTTGTCTGTGGTTTTTGTTCTCACTGTTACTTTTTCACTGTTATAATTTGCATGAGTTATGTTACGGGTCTTGTTGCTATCCCCCCCTAGACTGCAGAGAAAAAGGGATTCGTAACATTAACAAACACGCCCCCATAAGCGAAAATGAGAATTAAAAACCGGTTCAGACCCTGGCTCGACCGTGATCTGGCAGAGCTACTCCACCTCAAGAATTGCATTTGGCGAAAGGCTCAGCACACGCATACTCATGCTGACTGGCTCTCGTTTAGGAAAATGAGAAAAAAGTACACTCAGGCTATCCGGAAGGACAAAGTTAGTTACTTTAAGAAGCAGTTTTCTCTGTGGGTCTAAATCCAAGAAGTTCTGGAAAATGGTTAAAGACCTGGAGAATAAGCCCTCCCTCCTTAAAGTTGATGTGGTTGTTACTGACAAGAAGCACATAGCTGAGCTCTTTAATCACCACTTCATTAAGTCAGGATTCCTATTTGACTCAGCTATGCCTCCTTGCCCGTCCTTACCCATGCTAGATTATGGAGACATCATTTACTGTATAGATCGACAGGTAAGGGTGCTCTCGAGCGGCTAAATGTACTTTACCATTCGGCCATCAGATTTGCCACCAATGCTCCTTATTGGACACATCAATGCACTTGATACTCCTCTGTAAACTGATCATCTCTGTTAACCCGTCACAAGACCCACTGGTTGATGCTTATTTATAAAACCCTCTTAGGCATCACACCCCCCTATCTGAGAGATCTACTGCAGCCCTCATCCTCCACATACAACACCCGTTCTGCCAGTCACATTCTGTTAAAATGTCTCCAAAGCACACATATCCCTGGGTCGCTCGTCTTTTCAGTTCGCTGCAGCTAGCAACTGGAAAATGAGCTGCAACAAACACTCAAACTGGACCGTTTTATCTCCATCTCTTCATTCAAAGACTCAATCATGGACACTTACTGACAGTCAAATCAAGATCAAATCAAATCAAATCACCATTGTGTCTGCTTTGTGTCTGCTTTGCGTGATGTATTGTTGTGTCTACCTTCTTGCCCATTGTGCTGTTGTCTGTGCCCAATAATGTTTGTACCCTGTTTTGTGCTGCTACCATGTTGTGCTGCTGTCATGTGTTGCTCATCAACGGGGCTGTAGTGGAGCAGGTTGAGAGCTTCAAATTCCTTGGTGTCCACATTAACAACAAACTAGTTTGGTCCAAACACACCAAGACAGTTGTGAAGAGGGCACGACAAAGGCTATTACCCCTCAGGAAACAAAATATTTCTACAGCTGCAACATCGAGGGCATCCTGACCGGTTGCATCACTGCCTGGTACAGCAATTGCTCGGCCTCCGACCGCAAGGCACTTCAGAGGGTAGTGCGTACGGCCCAGTACATCACTGAGGCAAAGCTGCCTGCCATCCAGGACCTCTACACCAGGTGGTGTCAGAGGAAGACCCTAAATTGTCAGACCCCAGCCACCCCAGTCATAGACTGATCTCTCTATTACCGCATGGCAAGCGGTACCGGAGTGCCAAGTCGAGGACAAAAAGGCTTCTCAACAGTCTTTACCCACAAGCCATAAGTGTCACTTATGACACGGGAAGGTGAGGCGGACCAAAACACAGCGTGGTTAAAGTTCATGGTTCTTTAATAAGAACTCAAACATGAACAAACTACAAAACAATAAACGTGAAAACCGTAACAGTCCTAACTGGTGCATAAAACACAAAGACAGGAAACAATCACCCACAAAATACCCAAAGAATATGGCTGCCTAAATATGGTTCCCAATCAGAGACAACAATAACGCTGGCCTAACCAAAATAATAAAGAAAACAAAGATAAACTAAGGCCAGGGCGTGACCATAAGACTCCTGAACAGGTAACCAAATGGTTACCTGGACTATTAGAATTGTGTGCCCCCCCCAACCTCTCTTTTACGCTGCTGCTACTCTGTTTATGTTATATAGTCACTAACTATACATTCATATACATACTACCTAAATTGGCCCGACCAACCAGTGCTCCCGCACATTGGCTTACCAGGCTATCTGCATTGTGTCCCACCACCCGCCAACCCCTCTTTTTACGCTTCTGCTACTCTCTGTTCATCATATATGCATAGTCACTTTAACGAAACCTACATGTACATACTACCTCAATAAGCCTGACTAACAGGTGTCTGTATATAGCCTTGTTACTCTTTCTTCAAATGTCTTTTTACTGTTTTATTTCTTTACTTACCTACACGCACACACACACACACACACACACACACACACACACACACACACACACACACACACACACACACACACACACACACACACACACACACACACACACACACACACACACACACACACACACACACACACACACACACACACACCTTTTTCCCCCGCACCATTGGTTAGAGCTTGTAAGTAAGCATTTCACTGTAAGGTTTACACCTGTTGTATTCGGCACACGTGACAAATAAACTTTGATTTGATTTGCTACCATGCTGTGTTATGTGTCACTGCTATGTTGTTGTCGTAGGTCTCTTTATGTAGTGTTGTTTTGTATCTTTTGTTGTATTCTGCCCTATATTTAATTTATTTTTAATCCCAAATTTAATAAAGGTTTCTGTTTAAACGTTAAGAACATTCTTCCATTCGTCACATCCCTAGTGGCAACTAACTCAAAATGCAGCACTGGCCTGTTTCATTCATGAAATCATCAAAACACATTGATTCTCCTGCATCTCCTGTTCCTCTAAACAAATAAATCCCCTTGAGGGCGAGCCAGACTGTACGCCACTGGACCCTACCACTTCCAGGGTCACAGATCAAATTGACAACCTAGTTGGACAGATTAGGGGAGTTTAGGGCTTAAAAAAGGGACACCCAAAAGGTATGTGGGGGATGCTGGTGGCTACTGTACTCCCCCGGGTTGTTCTGAGACCTTGGACATGCTTTAGACCACAGTTCAGAGTCAGAGCAGACTTTAGAGCAGGCAGGCGGCACATGGGCACACATACACACACCCTGTAATCCCCTAACACTCTGTCCCTGTCACACACACTGCCTGGGCACACGGACAGACACACCATGCATGTACACACACACACACACACACACACACACACACACACACACACACACACACACACACACACACACACACACACACACACACACACACACACACACACACACACACACACACACACACACACACACACACACACACACACACACACATTCCCCCCATATACATCCCTGCACACACACACTCCCATGCGAGTCACCAGATTAGTATCCACTCTGTGTAACATTGGGAGTTACAGGTTTTTCATCTATTCCGCAGTGTAAGAAAAAGACCTCGTCCCTTGTTTCTCGGTGTAATCCCTAAGTATCAGCAGTTACCAACAGTAATCCTAATGGTCTAAAAACATGCAGCGGTGCATCATATCCAGTTGTAAATCTTGGAATAAATGAGAGGAGGGGGGGGGCACGAGAGAGAGACAGAGAGATACAGCATATAGAAAGAGGGGAGGAGAGAGAGAGAGCTAAAAGAGAGAACCAGTCCTAAACAGAAAATGTGAGTCACTTCATCCCTCCTGTTGTGGATTCGGACACTGGCAGGATCACATAACACATGATATCTGATGAGATGGGGAGATTCAATTGGACAACAAGGGAGGACTCTCACACTGAGCTCTAAGAGGTCAAAGTGCACAACCCTTCCTCTTCCACCGCTGCTCTGCTGACTGTAACTCGTCAGCTGGTTCTACTCACCATGCCGCCACACACAACCGCCATGAACAGCCATGTGTTCCCTTCTGATGACCTTCTCCATTCCACAATGCTCCTCTCTGTGGGGCCCTCAGGACCAGCTGCAGACCAAGGTTATTTTATCTGCCTTAGTGACAGGAAGTGAATCATCCGGCCAGACTTAACCCACTGACCCCTCTCTAGCCCTCCATATCAGTTGTGGAAAAATAGCGTTTACACAGCTATTTCACGATAGGGTCAGGCCAGGTCAGATCAGACTAGCTGATACCATGTTCCTCCACGACATGAAGTCTAATGAAGCATGAGGCTTGAAGTAGCATGAAGTTTACATAAAGTGTGAACATGGGTTTGGCCACACCCCATTCAAAGTTAATGTGAGGATCGTGTAAACAGAAAAGTTGCAAATCTGATAGCGAAGTAAGGCAGGTGGTTACTTTGCATATTTTGTAGGTGTAAAAAGTCACAGACAGAGAAACAAACACAGCCAAACCCAGAGACACACATACAAACTGTTCTGGTTCAGAATATTCAGAGGCTATTTGTTTCTGATGCAAAGATTAAATCTCAGCTTACATTTTGTTTTGAGGGGGAAGAAGTTGGGTGTCTTCAAAAATCATCCAGATCCCTTTTGCCCTAAGCCGTTACATCTCAAAAGCCCTATAATCTCAGAGAAACAATTTATGTAGCTGCTTTTTGTGTGTGTCTGTGATACATCGATGGGAGGATTCAGAACAATTGTGTGCTCTGATCTTGCGTGAGGAGAGGAGCCGAACAGCAAAACACAGTTTGTCTTTGAGAGTAAACAGAGTTTAGTGATGGATGAGCGAGGGGGGAGAAAAAGAGAGGGAGAAGAGAGAGCACATGCAGGCGACACTCTTGGGGGTTCGGAGCCTTACTGACACCAATATCCAACACCAGATTTCATGTGGATTATAAACAAGCAAAAGTGAGAATGAATCCCTGTCTTGATCCTATCTTGCATCTGTTATGCTTTTTCTTCTCACCTCTCCTCGTCAATTCAATGTTCTCTGTTCACATGCTGCCATAATCAAAAGTTTCCTTACAAACACAACTCTCTCAGTTGAACTCCCCAGAGACCAATTCCCATAATGAATGATAACTGGATAACTGGAAAAAACAGTTAAACACTGCTGTCTGCGGTTGTCGGCTCTGGCTACAAGTTGCCGGTGGAAACTGATCTAAAATCAGCTTACCCTCACCCCAACCTATCAGTTTCATCTTAACAATGCATGTCCTGTCAAGTTCTGATTAAATAAGAAAGGACCAGCATGACATTTCACCTTTACTAAAGCTATGGAGCGTATAGGCCGACTGGGCTGGTTCATTCCCATATTGCAGTATGACAGCACATTTTGGCCCTGGGTTATAACGATCACCAGAGGATGAGCAAGGTACAAAGGTACACACACAAAGGTACACACACACACACACACACACACACACACACACACACACACACACACACACACACACACACCTACACCTACAAGAGCCAAAGGGAAAGAGGGGATTTAACCAGCAAAACAAGTGAAGCAGGGAATGGAAACCCAGCATGCGAACAGTCTAAACACACCTCCATCTAACGCCAGAGGAAAGACAGATTAAAGATGGCTGACGTGTAGAGCTTTATAGGTGTAACTTCCATCCGGAGTTGCCATGTTCTCTAGGGGACCACAAGCCAAGATAGATGCAGGATGATGGATAAAACAGTCATGTGTCAACTGAGTAGAGAGAGAGAGAGAGAGAGAGAGAGAGAGAGAGAGAGAGAGAGAGAGAGAGAGAGAGAGAGAGAGAGAGAGAGAGAGAGAGAGAGAGAGAGAGAGAGAGAGAGAGAGAGAGAGAGAGAGAGAGAGAGAGAGAGAGAGAGAGAGAGAGAGAGAGAGAGAGAGAGAGAGAGAGAGAGAGAGAGAGAGAGAGAGAGAGAGAGAGAGAGAGAGAGAGAGAGAGAGAGAGAGAGAGAGAGAGAGAGAGAGAGAGAGAGAGAGAGCCTTGCTGCCGGTCCCATTGTTCCAGTACATCCATATTCAGGCTGCTGGTAGCAGCACAAACAACAGGTATGGGTCGATCGATACAATGGCAACTTTTAGCATTCAACACAGTGCTACATTAATACACACCTCAAGAGACTGATCAGTCATAGACCAGAAGGAAGCCATCCACCACTGAAGAGTAAACACACACACTTGCACTACTTCAATTAGTTTCTGCTGCAATAGCTTGTGTCTTCATACCACCTTTATTAGAGTACTACTGTAGAAGTGCACACAGGAGAGGGTACTACACAGTATAGCTAGTATACGTAGAGATGTTCATCATGATAAAGGGGGCGCAGGGGGTAGTCTCAGAGCTCTTCTATAATCATATACTAGAGGACACAGGAGTGTATGGTTCACGTGACGAGGGAGAGGTCGCTACACACTGGGGAGAGTTTATTTAGTCACACACTGTCCACACACCAAGAGGTGTGAATGTCAGAGAGACTGCCACTTGAAAATCAAATGAGCCAGATGCACTAAGCTACGGAGGGCGATGTGTGTGTGTGTGTGTGTGTCACTGTGTGTGTGTGTCACTGTGTGTATGTGGCTGTGTGACTGTGTGTGTTTGAGTGTCACCATGTATTTCCGTTACATACTCTCTTGGGTCGCACTTGTGTCTGGTCTGTCATCAGCCTCTCAGAAGCCCCTTCAGGGAGCGAGCAGTGTGGAGTCGACACTAACCTTTCCAGACACACACAATCTGACAGCGATAACCCTGACGCGTACGCGCTCGCTGGAGGAAGTGCATATCAACACAGGGCGCTGCACTTATCCTCTTATGCCTGCAGCGTTTTGGCGTTCGGTGATGCAGGTGTGTGTTCAATTGGGCGTGTGTGTGTGAACGTGTTTGTGTCTTAGTGGGTTGACACCCCGAGTAGGAAACAGCTTCATCATAACCCGTCCTTAAACAGAGACCATAGCAAGGTAACAACACCTGCCGGTCTTGTTCACTGTAACATGATTTTATGTGTGTTTGAAGGTGTATGAAATGGAGTGAGTGAACAATATTTGGCATGTTTGTCTGAGATTATGCTTTTACTTGTGTGTCTAAGCTGTACAGTGGCGACCTGTCACCTGTTTATCAAAAAAAAATATATGTTATTGTTGCCTGTTTAACATGTTATTTTGGCATTAATACGTGTTACATATCAGTTTGCAAAAAATGTAAAAAAAATGTTTTTAAAGAAATTGAGTTAATAAAGCCACGTACAAACATGGTCTCTGTTTTGCTTTATTGAGTAAGAAGCTCCAAAATGCAGGTGTTCCAGACTAGCTCAGTGCTTTCTGTGGTGGAGGGGCAGTCAGTGGAAAATACTGTGTGTAGGGGTCGGAAATGTTCTGGAATTGAAAATTCAACAGTGTGGTTCGGAAAGAATCAGTGGCAAGCATTGCAAAGCAATCACTATTTTTCTTCCCCTGCCTGATATTTGGTGGAGAGGGTTTGCGGTCGAAGTCTGGGTTTAAGGATCTCTTTTCCAAGCTTAAAAGGATAAACATTCACAGGCAACACCATGGGCCAGAAAAGGTTGAATACACTGGCCATACTGTTAAAAACAACTGGAAACTCGGAACTAGGAAATCTCATACTTCAGTGAGTTCAAGACAACTGGGAACTCTGGGAACTCTTAAAAAATATGTTTTGAATGGTCATCCAACTTGGAATTACAAGTCGGGAACTCGGGCATCTTTCTAGAGCTCTGACCTGAAGATCACTGATGTCATGAATCAACCTTGTTTTTTCAGAGATCCCAGATGTCTTGAATGCACCATAAATCAAGAGAATGTCAGACTTTGATGACAAAGTTTCATGACAAAAGTTGCCCACAAGAAGGACTACTGCGACACCTTTCTATTCAAGTCAGCACACAACAGTCCAAAAATGTCTTATATGCTGCTGCATAAATTATGTAATATGCCAGGGAGATATGTATACTGTAGCTAAGAAAGTAATACTAAATGTGTCATGCAGGTGAAAGAGGACCCAAAAGCGACTTAACAGAAACAGAGTTTATTCAAGTCCAAACAGGGAATAACAGAAATCCTCTAGTCTGTAGAGGGGAATAACAGGAGAAGCGGCCACAGACTGCAGGTCGCTTCGGGTAGGCGCAGGCCGTAGTTGACAGAGACACCTGCTCACACGCAGCATCTGATGAAGGCAAAAAACACGACAGGACAGGGCGATACACAATCACAGCACGGTGAATTCTAAACAAGGAACCGACAGGACAGGAACGGAACACAAAGGAATAAATAGGGACTCCAATCAGGGGAAAGGATCGGGAACAGGTGTGGGAAGACTAAATGATGATTAGGGGAATAGGAACAGCTGGGAGCAGGAACGGAACGATAGAGAGAAGAGAGAGCGAGAGAGTGAGAGAGGGAGGGGGAGAGAGAGGGATAGAAAGAGGGAAAGAACCTAATAAGACCAGCAGAGGGAAACGAATAGAATGGGGAGCACAGGGACAAGACATGATAATAAATGACAAACATGACAAAATGTATGTTGGGTAGTAAGCTGTTAGTAGCTCATGTGCCTCACCCTAATAATTTGGTCCCTTTCCCCCTCATAAATTATCCTACTATTCTGACTTGGTGGTGCACATGTAGCCTATAGCCTGTTTTCGAGAAACGTCATAATCAAATATTGGAATAACTTTCATTGTCTGCTTATATGCCCCCTTTATTTATCCTTGGTGTACAGGGAGAATACTGTAAGAATGGCCCATGTTCTGAATTCTGTCACTGTACATTTCAAAAGTGCTGAACAAATAGTTTATTGACTACGTCCATCTTAGCTCACTCATTAATATCTTAATCAAAATTACAGATTGCCTCTTATCCACTCACTGTTCCTTTATGCCATAGTTTGTACATCTCAATTGTCAGTAGAAACCACATTTGTTTAAGCAAGTCAGCCATATCAGCTATGTTTTTTTAAGACTGAATGAAGACTGAATAAGGCTGAATGAAATGCCAGACAATGGCTCCGCTGATTTCCATGTGTAATGTTGAGTTTGGCCTCACCAAGATTTACATGCTAAAAGGTGTATCTGAGTGTGTCTGTGAGTGTACCTCGTCACTTCTGAGAGTGAGTCTGTGTGCATGTGTGTGTATATGTGCGCGCGCGCACATAAAAGTGTGATTCTCGGGGTGCGATCCCCAGTGTGGTGTGGAATGTGTATGTGCAACACATAGGCAGAGACCTATGTGTAAAATGCAGCCGATAAGTTAGTCTTAAATCCCTGGATCTCGACATTTGATGTAAGGGAAAAGAGAGAGAGCTCATTTCTGTCCCTAAGGAGGGACGAACTGCTGACAAAAAGAAAGAAAGGGAGGAAAGAAAGAGAGACAGTGGCAGGGGGGAGAGAGGGAGTGGGAGAGACAGAGAATTAGAACGAGAGAGAGCAATGGAGAGACAAAGACAGAGAGCGAGAGAGACAGAAGGAAATCAAGTGTGGTCCCATCAGGTACATCAGTGACAGGAGGCTAATGGGTATCAGACTACATTGAACAGGTATGGTCACCCCTCATAGACACAGGACAGGCGAGAGAAGGACGGCGGTAGACAGAGGGAGGGGATCAATATGGCAGATCCATCACACTGGCCTTCTTCTGCGGGGATAACCACGACCAGTTAATGGTAACTATGGTCGTCTGCTCGATGAGAGCGATCTGCATCAGATTGGTCAAGTTTTTAAAATTATTTTTCTACTGTGTCATTGACTTGTTTATTGTGTTATTGACTTGTTTATTGTTTATTCCATGTGTAACTCTGTGTTGTTGGCTGTGTCACACTGCTTTGCTTTATCGTGGCCAGGTCGCAGTTGTAAATGAGAACTTGTTCTCAACGAGCCTACCTGGTTAAATAAAGGTGAAATAAAATACATAAATACATTTTTAAAAAGAAAGTGTGTATTGTGTGTAGGGGGGAGACAAGGTTCCGACTCCCAGTTTTTTCCAAAGAGGGGTAACTGTAGGCTGATTCACTGCAGTAACGTGACAGTGATCGAGGCTATGGCGTGGCTAAGAACAGCCTCTGATAAAGGTATCTCAGCCATCCCATCATTGGCTTTTCACCGTGGTGGAGGAAGTGCCTTTTCCTGGCACCATTGCGGCGTGCGCTACAATTGCCCCCCCATCACCCCTTGGCAAGTATTTACAGTGAAAATAAAGACCAAATCCCACATCAGAGGCTCTCAGTTAGTCAGCGTTTTATATGTGTGCTTATGAATTAAACCTTGCCAGGAAAAACACACACAGTAAACAAGTCAGCTCAAGTTAGAAAATAAACCAACCGTGATGTCGGAGCCAATTTGGAGACACCCTATAACAGTCATTTTATTTAACTGCCAAAGTGGGTCCAAACTTCCAGAACCGTTTGATGTCTGATCTCTTTTGGGCAACGATCTAACATGGCACCATGCCAAAGCCCACAAACAGAAGGCTTGAATAAAGCTGGCCTGCTGCCCTACTGTGATATTTAGTCCATATGTCACGGAGGGAAAAGAGAGAAGCACAGTCACACACACAGACTGACTGCCATCGACCAGAGACCTGCCAAGGAAAATCTGCAGAACTGTTATATGCCATCTAGTGCTATGATGAATCCCTGAGTGTGTGTGTATGTGTGCATGGACAGTATGAAATTGTGTGTCTGTGCAAGGGAGAACGCAAACGCTGGAGCTGTTTGAGCGGGGGAGTGGTTTGTCTTTGTCTCTGAGTTATTACCGTGTGTCTCTTAGTCAGTGCGAGTGTGACAGTATGCATATGAGTATGCATTTATTTGTGTATGTCTGAGTGTTACTGTTACCATTTCTATGAATGAGGTTGAGTGTCAGTACGTGTATATTAATGTGTGTATGTCTATGTGTAACTATGTGTGTGAGTATTTACGTAGGCCTCTACAATATGTGTATGTAACTCATGGCCTGGAAAGTAACCGTGGGACAGATTGTGACCAGATGTGACCAGTGTCATAAAGACAGATTTGCCCTCCTAGTCTAAGCCGCGAGCCCCATTGACAACACACTGAGTAACAGCAGCAACTGGCCTACAACTCTCACATACTCAAACCAAAGCAAAAAGGAAAACACAGACAAGCCCCATCAACGCCACAGGATAAACAAACTTTTCATCCTGCAAGGTAGACAGTGTGAGAGTTTCTACTGCTATCTTCACATACAGGGATATTACAACCCCTAGCTGCAACAAACTACTACTGTACATTAGACACAATAGCAATTTCCCTAGGAAAAGTAGCAAGTGAAACAGCACATCACAAATAAAACAACATTTCAGAGTAGCCACCGGCGATGAAAAGTGCAGCAGTGTTGGGTGACAAGCGCTTACTGTGACAAAGTTTTCATGTGTTACCTGAGTACGGGGAACCATGCCAGCAGCTTTGAGAGTGGGTGGAATGCCAGGGGCCACTAGAATGGCCCGCTGGAGATAGTGTACATTGCCTAGATACTGCATGCCTTGTTCATGGAGAGAAGTGGAGATGACACAGAACCCAGAGCCATAAAACAGCACGACAATGTCCCACTGTGAATCACCATCAACCAAAGGTGGAGAAAAAGGCTATTTTCAGAGGCAAAGACTTCAGTAAAGACTAGCAAATGAACACAGTGAAAACAAGTACTGCTGAATCAAATTTTAAAAACTCCTAAGTTGAAAATAGACAATTGATTCAGTTGAAATAAGGTAAAGCAGGAGGTTGTGTATTGGTTGGAGACTGAGGGGACACTAGCTGCTAACTAACACCCCTAGACTGGATTGTCCTTAGGAGCCAATTTGGAGACGCCCTATAACAGTCATTTTATTTAACTCCCATGAATAAAATAGCCCAAATGCTATGGCATCACAGCACTGTAGGTGTGTCCTGGCTAGCACATTCTGAGAACCATATGTTTCTTAGAGCTGGTTATTTTGCATACAACCTTCCCACAACTTTCTGGGAATGGTGCAGGAATATTCTCAGCACATTTAAGGAACTTAACAAAGAAATTGAATTTTCTTGGTATTTCATTACTTTAACAGAACGTTTCCAAAAAGTTCAAACATGGTTACATTTAATTTAACTTTTGGTAATGTTCTAGGAACGTTATCTAACTGGTTTGACATTGGGAATGTTCTCAGATATACTGAACAAAAATATAAACGCAACATGTAAATTGTTGGTCCAATATTTCATGAGCTGAAATAAAAGTTCACAGACATTTTCCATAAGCACAAAACTCTTATTTCTCTCAAATTTTGTGCACAAATATGTTTACATCCCTGTTTGGGAGCATTTCTCCTTTGCCAAGATACTCCATCCACCTGACGGGTGTGGCATATCAAGAAGCTGATGAAACAGCATGATCATTACACAGGTGCACTTTGTGTTGGGGACAATAAAACCACAGACCACGTATAATCACGCCAGCCCAGGACCTCCACATCCGACTTCTTCACCTGCGGGATCGCCTGAAACCAACCAACCAGACAGCTGTTGAAACAGTGGGTTTGCACAAACAAATCATTTCTGCACAAACTGTTGGGAACCCTCTCAGGGAAGCTCATCTGTGTGCTCGTTGTCCTCACCAAGGTCATGACATAACTGCAGTTCGGCATCGTAACCTACTTTAGTGGGCAAATGCTCACCTTCGATGGCAGCTGGTACGCTGGAGAATCCCCGGTTTCATGGATGAATCCCCGGTTTCAACTATACCAGGCAGATGGCAGACACTGTCAATGGCGTCATATGGGCGAGCGGTTTGCTGATTTTAACGTTGTTAACAGAGTTCCCCATGTTGGTGCTGGGGTTATGGTATGGGCAGGTATAAGCGAAAGACAACGGACAAAGGACACAATTGCATTTTATCGATGGCAATTTGAATGGACAGAAATTCCGTGACAATATCCTGAGGTCCATTGTCGTGCCATTCATCCACTACCATCACCTCAGGTTTCAGCATGATAATGCACGGCCCCATCTCACAAGGATCTGTACACAATTCCTGGAAGCTGAAAATGTCCTAGTTCTTCCATTGCCTGCATACGCACCATTGAGCATGTTTGGGATGCTCTGCATCGACGTGTACGACAGTGTGTTCCAGTTCCTGCCAATATCCAGCAATTTTGCACAGCCATTGGCAAGGAGTGGGACAACATTCAACAACAGCAGGTGCAGTTTGTGAGTTTAATAACAATGAGCATGGAACAACCCAAGAACAGCATCTGACATGGAAACACAAACAATACTACCTGATGTCTGATAACAAAAGAGTTTTATATGAAGGGTAAGTAATTAGGGCATAATGAAGTCCAGGTGTGACTAAGGATGAGACACAGGTGTGCGTAATGGTGGTTGCCAGGTATGTGTGAAATTGGGTTGCCAGGACCGGTGGCTAGTAGACCGGCAACTTTGAACACTGGAGGGGAGGAGCATAACTTTTCCTACAGGTTTCCTCGTGGTTCTATTTCAAGTCATGTTCTCAAAATGTTCCAAGAATGTTAAGAAAACTTTCCATAAAAACCACACGAAAACTTTAGCTACGTTCAGAGAACGTTCTAAGAATGTTATTTAAAAACATATACATTCCGTTCTCAGCATCAACAAAACTAATTTTATTCTCTGTTTTGTTAAGTGTGTTGAGGTGTGTTTGCCGCAACCCACTAATTGGCTACACTTGATCTTAATGAGTGCTTGTTTTCTTTGTTTTGGGGTCTGTTTAAATAGACTAAAATTAACAGCTTTGTATGTGTAAAAAAATGTCATGCAACTCCATCCTGGTGGCTCACTGGACGAATTACATGGATGGGAAACAGGGGATTATACTGTAGGTTTGAATCTCACTGATGCCATGTCACAATAAAAAAGAAATATATCTGCATGATTAATGCCTAAGGAAATGAATTTCTAATAAGATTGCAGTGTTATTAGAAGCATTTTTGAAACATTCATTTTGACCATTAATATAACCTAGTAGCTTTTTCTCAGAACCTCCCTGCAACCTAAAAATGTACGTTCCCAGATTAGGTTAAATTTTCACTTCCGTTCTCAGAATGTTTAAAAAAATAATGTTTTACCCTTCAGGAAAAGTATGGCTTCATTCCCAGAACCAATGGGAAACCAAAAACGTACTTTCCCACAACTTACAAGGAACCAAATGTGCTAGCTGGGGTGTGTGTGTCAGTGATCCAATTTATGCAGTGGCCTGTGAGTTTCTGTAACTCAGCTCATGCTAAATTAGATCTCATTTGCCGTGCTGAATGGTGAGGAGGGGTGCCCATACAGGGTTTAGCTGACAGAGCAGGGTGGGTAGTGATACCCACCCCACACAGGGCACAGGGGGTTTAGTGGGTGCCCTGCAGCACCAACTGATCACAGTAGCCATCTCACTAATGACTGCTAATAAGCTACTCCGTCTCCTCTCTCTTTGATTCGCCAGCCGTCATGTAGCTGGGTCATTCGACAAAATTAGTCCCTTTGGGTAGTGTAACTTGGTTAATCGTTTTTTTTGATTTCACCTAATTTTAACATGATCTCATCAAGAGCAAATATTCAACTTAATAAAAAACATGTTTTAAATAATACCATTGCTATATCAATAAATCAATTAAATGTATTTATAAAGTTTTTTTTACATCAGCATAAGCCAGCATAAAACCAGCATAAAGCTAGCATAAAACCCCAAAGAGTAAGCAACGCAGGTGTTGAAGCACTGTGGCTAGGAACAATTCCCTAGAAAGGCAGGAACCTAGGAAGAAACCTAGAGAGGAACCAAGCTCTGAGGGGTGGCCAGTCCTCTTCTGGCTGTGCCGGGTGGAGATTATACGAGTACATGAACATTAATGCCAGATCGTTCTTCAAAACATTCAAACATTCATAGATGACCAGCAGGGTCAAATAATAACCACAGTGGTTGTAGAGGGTGCATCAGGTCAGTACCTCAGGAGTAAATGTCAGATGGCTTTTCATGTGTTATTCTTGACCTGTTATGCTCGAACCACTTAGTGTACAACCACAAAACACCAGAAAATGTCCAAAAAGAGTCAAATCAGATCACCTGCTTTTACACTATGATTTGACTATTCGATGTTCAATGTTTCTTTTGAAAAAAATATTTAAAAAGGAATAGTTTCTCCATATTAGTCCCCCAGTTTAGTCCACTTAACAGGGTCAACCTTAAAATCAGGGACAGTTATTATTTAAAACATTTTTTTTACCTTAAAATGAATCACTGATCACATTAAAATAAATAATAATCTCCAGAAATGACTTTGTCAAAACAACAGAACAACTAGGACATTTGGTGAAAACTTACGAGTGCACAGCGACATGCCAAAATGCTGAATTTTGACACATTAGCAAGTCTTTATTCATATAACATAATTTTCCATGTGGTCTATATTAAAAGCCAGTTAATTTAATATAACAGCCTTTTGAAATTCTATATTGGTGTACAATTTTTACTTAATATATGAAAGGGACGCAAAAGGGACTCATTTTGTGGAATGACCCAGATTAGTTTGTGATGCCAGACTGGGATCAGGGGGCTCACCTCACCGCAGGGCTGCTGTCAAACCACAGCCCCAGACACTTACCCTTAGGCAGAGCAAGGAGATCCAAGAATACGGAAACATCAATGTAACCTTAATGACAGTCTGGCAGCCAGGCAACAGCAGTGGGCTGCGGTGCTCTATAAAAAAAATGCAGATCGCCTACCAAAAGACTAATCCCATTCTCACATATACTGTATGTGAAGAATGCTATCTCATGATGAGCTAAATTATAAATACAGCACTTCACACAGCATGTTTACACACTTCTATGAGTTATCGCAATGCATATTCATCGACCTTGGATCGTCTCACAAAAACAGGGGGAAAAATGTGTATATTTGTCGGTGTGAATAAATACGATTGTTTTGGGGGTGTTGTCTTCCGGTCTAATTTATTCATAGACTGACATATTGGCACTTGGTGAAACAGAACCATTTAATTCCAAGGTGAATTAGAGTTGTATTAAACCAGTGTATTCGTAAAGTGGGAAAGGCGGTTAGAGTGGCAGGATGAAAACCACAGACAGATGGAGACAATTGATCCGGGTAAATTGATAATAACACGGCGCCGAGCACAGTAGGCCTGTTCTTTATTATCTTCACTTTATGCAGCAAATCCTGATTTAGTCCATTACAGGGTGCTACTTAACAATGAGAGACGACACAAAATGAGAGGATTCAGCTGGGCTCGCTTGTTTATGGACTGGGGAAGGAACAGTCGTGCCACAAAAGACTGGGAAGAACAACATCTCTCTTTCGCCGAACTCTTCTTGTTAGATGTTGGATGGAGGGCAGAGTTGAAGAGGGCAAGGTTTTCTCCCCCAGAACATAGGCTACATCATAGAATTAGAATTTGTAGGATCTCTGTGGGCTACATGCTCTTAAGGTGTCTTATCGCAAGTAAGGACCTGGAGAATCTCTTTGAGTCATTTGGAGGGCAATGTATTAGTGTGGTTATATTTCCTTTCCTGTATTGTACATAAATATATAAGACACCCTACTGTGACCCTGTTTTAAAGTGCACCAGCTTCATTCTAGCTGGGCTCGGCCCATTACTCCTGGTTGGTGTGCCAATAACGACCAATCAGATCAACGCCAGCCTGAAATCATATTAATAAGGGCATAAAAAAATTATGGAACTGATGATCCGGCACATAACTAAATGAACGGCCAACGATTAAGGTCATATCGACTTGCTAGGTTATTAAATGCCAACCAGCCTCCCGTTGCAGCACTATGCATCTTCACAGGGACAAGTGTCTGTGCTAAAGAATGGAGGAATAGAAGGGGGGGAGGTTCAGATTATTTAAATGAGAGCCATAGGAGGGAGTGGAGAAAGAGATCGTAAAGATATTGAGTATCTTACATTACAACACAACATAGTGTGTTTAAACAGACTCCCTGTAAAGGCCTAGAATCTACTGCAACACTGTTCCCCCAACATCAGCAGAGGATGAACCAATCAGTAAAAACAGCACTTTGGCCACTCAGAAAAAGCTAATCTTCTGCTTTGCTTCTGGCTTGAGGGACTAACTATCCATTTCCATGTGAAGGCTCGAGCTCTTCAGCCGATCTGTGGACTTTTCTGCAAAGCTAGTGAAAGGTATGTGAGCACTGGAATACCCAGAAGCCACAGGGGTCAAAGAAGTGAAAGCATAAACCATATAGACAGAGAAAAGCCCATTTATATCCCCACTTAGCTACATTCATACACAGTATTCTCTGAGCAGATACAATTTCCCAGGGTGACTTACAATGTTGTTAACTCAGAGGCAGTAACCAATTTACTGAAAATCCATTTGAAATGAAGCCGGTGAGGTGAGGAGTCCATATCAAGGACACAGTGAGGGGCATTACCTTTAGTGGGCTCCCTGCTGAGCCAACCCCAGCCCACACAGGTATCCTGCCTGCCTTCTACACCAATAACTTTTTTTATAGACTGATACAGGTCTGTGAATTGGTAGTTCTTGGACTTTGTATGGGCTGTCCGAAATATAGATAATCAGTGTCAATCAGGGAGTAACTTGTTTCATTCTGAAGTACTTTTGCAGAGCACTTTAATGAATTAAATTGTTATTAAGACATCCATCCATCCTTAGAATAGATTCTCTCTCTCTCCCGTGGGCTCGGCTGAGAGAAAATCCTGTCAACAACGAATTGTTCCACTAATGATGACTCTCCAATATGTGTGGTTAAGATGATTTTCATCACAGTCTGATTATTCTCACCTATTAGCTCATTCCCTGATCCTATCAGAGTCTCCTATCTAATTAGCAGTAGTAGGCCTTTGAAAACAAGCTGCTTGCTAACCCAACCCGCTCCTTCTCTTTCCAACTTCCATCCATAAGGACCAGCAGAGGAATAGGGTCCCGTCATGAGAACATTACACGGCGGGCTTGAAGCTGATTCTACACTACACATCAAACGTCTTCATTCCCCATAATGATTTCTCTGAGGGAGCTTTTTCGCTTCCATTTTTTTCACTGCTCCGCTCTCCTTTTTCCTTGTTAAGAACTGACAAATGCTAATGAGAGACAAACGGCGGCATCACCTGCTGCGTGGCTTAGAACAACCTGGAAAATGAACAAACTTACTAAAACCCAAAGGGGCCTGTCACCTGCATCAGTAACAAGGTGGCTTTCTACATTAATTTTGCCTACTTACTCATAGTGGGAGCTGACTGCTTGTCAGCTTACTGACGTACTTGCCCTTACTGACGTACTTGCCCTCACACGAATGCTTTATGCATACCACACAAACCTGATCACATGCAGACACACACCCACACACTATTTTTTCTTTATCCTTCCGCAAATTTCTGCAAGCAATTTAAGAAGAGCTCTGTTGATGCTTTGTGGTTTCCTTAATGGTGCTTTTGCATCGCCAGATTAGCTGTCTGGACTCTGTATTGAGATGTGATGTGACAGGAAATACCAGTAACCACAGTAATTACAAAAGCTCCTTGGTCATTTGGATGGCAATGGTGACTATTTCATAATCTGGGATGAGATGGGGAGAGGGGGGACTCCTTGGCTAAAATAAGACCTGGGAGGGAGCACATGGAGTTGATTTGGGGTTTTCGTGGAGTGGGGCAGCTTCATTCATAAACAACAGTTGAGTGCAGGAATCAGTGTGAGCCAATAGAGAGAGGGAGAACGCTTGCAGCTCTGTTGCGGAGGACAATAATTCCCACTCCCTCTTCCACACAATTTGATTCATTACCACTGTAAGTCATACTTTCTGGCATTTAGAATCTTTTTTCGACGCACACAACATTACAATGGCATGAATTAAGTGTAGAGATTGGAAATGCAGATTTCTGGCCAGTGAAGTATTGTTTCCTGTTCCATTGCTATGATCCATACAATATGTGATAATCTCACTGAGCGTAGCCATACACCCCATGCTTTTAATACAGTTCCTCATTTTGGTGTCTGATATGACTGAAGTGTGATGTTTGTGGGCCTGTCCCATTGGGCTGCGTGCCTGACTGCGAGTGTGCTGTGTGTGCACTATGCCGTAGTTCATCTATGGTCTCTCTCCTCTCCTCTCTTCTCTACACACACTTATACTGTGGTGGCACCATTGCTGGGGCTGCCTGTCTCAAACCGAGTCACAGCACTTTCCCATCAGAGAGAGGAGGAAACACCCAACACCCAGCACAGGGCACCAATTAGTCACCACATCACACATTATTAACTCACGACTCTAAATGTTATCTTTATATCCATGACAACAGCTCTCAGTGAAGGGAGTGGCTCCCTTCTGCAAAATATGTCCATAAATTGTAGAGACAGACTTTTCTTGTCTTTCACTAGATCTTGGTCCTGAGGTCATATTTGTTCTTATCTTACTGTCTCTGTATAACTTGGCAATTGGTGAATTAATAGTGTTCCATATCATCAATATGGAACAACAAACTGTCGTTCTCAACTAACATCAAGGCGGTGGCCCGTTCCTGTAGGTTCATGCTCTACAACATCCGCAGAGTACGACCCTGCCTCACACAGGAAGCGGCGCAGGTCCTAATCCAGGCACTTGTCATCTCCCGTCTGGATTACTGCAACTCGCTGTTGGCTGGGCTCCCTGCCTGTGCCATTAAAACCCCTACAACTCATCCAGAACGCCGCAGCCCGTCTAGTGTTCAACCTTCCCAAGTTCTCTCACGTCACCCCGCTCCTCCGCTCTCTCCACTGGCTTCCAGTTGAAGCTCGCATCCGCTACAAGACCATGGTGCTTGCCTACGGAGCTGTGAGGGGAACGGCACCTCAGTACCTCCAGGCTCTGATCAGGCCCTACACCCAAATAAGGGCACTGCGTTCATCCACCTCTGGCCTGCTCGCCTCCCTACCACTGAGGAAGTACAGTTCCCGCTCAGCTCAGTCAAAACTGTTCGCTGCTCTGGCTCCCCAATGGTGGAACAAACTCCCTCACGACGCCAGGACAGCGGAGTCAATCACCACCTTCCGGAGACACCTGAAACCCCACCTCTTTAAGGAATACCTAGGATAGGATAAAGTAATCCTTCTCACCCCCCCCTTAAAATATTTAGATGCACTATTGTAAAGTGGTTGTTCCACTGGATGTCATAAGGTGAATGCACCAATTTGTAAGTCGCTCTGGATAAGAGCGTCTGCTAAATGACTTAAATGTAATGTAAATGTAATCCATAGCTTCACTCTGATCATAATCAATGTTGCTTGGAATATTATGAGGTAATCTCATTTGGTGTGTGTGAGTTTATGTATGTATGCTTATGTGGCTGTTCTGCAGGTGTGGTTGTTTCAGGAAAACAAACGTCTTCATCTTGTCATCTTATACCTCACTGCAAAGTATGAGTATTTGATCTATCAACGGTCTGAATATGCCTGTCTTCGTGCTGATCGATAGGGTCTGGATGAGGTCAGTGCAGCAATCCCAGACTGCAGAGCTGCTGCAGCTGCCAATGTGTCAAGGTCTTAAACCCTTCAGGAAATCTGACAATCTCCTCAAGAACATTTCCCGTTAGTTTGGGGATCATTCTAACTATGTCAGCAAAATCCTCCGAAGAACCTTTAGTTTTGTTGTGGAAGTTAGAAGAACATTCCCTTAGTGTCAAGCAGAACGTATCTAGAACGTGGATCAAATGTTTTCAGAATATACAGTACAACATTAATGTTCTGTGTGAGTTTTATGGGACATTACAAGAACATTCATGCGTCCAGTTTTCTGAGGGTTCAGAGAATATTCCATCAACAGCCCACCAACATACACAGAACATGGTTGCCGTGTTCTCAGAATATACAATATTAATGTTGCAAGAATGTTGCAAGAACATTTATGTGTCCAGTTTTCTGAGGGTCAGGAGAATATTCCAGCAATGTCCCACCAAACAATTGATTAAATTGTGCATGTTCATTTATACAGTAATACATATTCAACATGTGATTTGAACTCACAACCTTTCGGTTCGCGGCATTCAGCGCTTCCTTCTACGCCGTCATGTCTGTGTCAGCTATCAGTTATATTACATTATATATTTTTTTACTCCTTTTTTCTCCCCAATTTCGTGGTATCCAACTGGTAGTAGATACAGTCTTGTCTCATCGCTGCAACTCCCGTACGGACTCAGGAGAGGCGAAGGTCAAGAGCCGTGCGTCCTCTGAAACACAACCCATCCAAGCATCTTGACACCTGGCGACCTGGTCAGCATGCACTGCGCCCGGCCCGACACAGGAGTCGCTAGTGCACCATGAGACAAGGATATCCCTGCCGGCCAAACACTCCCTAACCCGAAGGTCAAGAGCCGTGCGTCCTCTGAAACACAACCCAACCTGCTTTACCTGGTAAAATAATGGTTAATAAACAACTCCATAGATTTTTTAACACCAACGTTTTACTTTTCCATACTTTTTTTTCACTCACAAAATGACAGTTGTTCATGGAGAAATCACATCAGAAGACATTGTTTTTAGGTCTGGGAGAAAACTAACAAATTTTTTTTTTTTCGACCTTCGCCTCTCCCGAGTCCATCCGGGAGTTGCAGCGATGGGACAAGACCGTAACACTACCAAGAAAAAAGGGTAAAAAAAATAGATATGTTGCTGCTTATAATATCCAATATCTTGCAAGGCTATTTGTTAGTGAACTGTTAGTCAGCTTATTTCGCAGAGCAAAGATGATTAGGGATTAGGGATCAGGGATAAAATAAAATAATCGAAAGATGTTCAGTGCAAAATGTCCATATGACATCAGTTTGTTGTAAGGAAATAAAAAAGATGTGAAAATGACCCAACATGTTGTAAAGATCTTCGTCTGTTGTTTGTAGCAAGTCAGACCGAAATGCAGCGTGTAGGTTACTCATGACTTTTAATGAAGCTAATACGGTACATGAAATAACGGAAGAAGAAAACAACAAACTAATACACCCTATCTGGTGACTAACACTAAAACAGGTACAATCACCCACGAAATACAACGCGCACTCAGGCTACCTAAATACGGTTCCCAATCCGAGACAACTAGAATCAGCTGACTCCAATTAGGAATCGCCTCAGGCAGCCAAGCCTAACTAGACACACCCCTAATAATACACACTCCCAATTAATACAAACCCTAATACGAAATACAACATATAAACCCATGTCACACCCTGGCCTACCCAAACATATAACAAAAACACAAGATACAATGACCAAGGCGTGACAGAACCCCCCCCCTAAGGTGCGGACTCCGGGACGCACCTCAAGAGCATAGGGAGGGTCCGGGTGGGCGTCTGTCCATGGTGGCGGTTCTGGCTCGGGACGTGGACCCCACTCCATAAATGTCCTAGTTCCTCCCCTACGCGCCCTAGGATAATCCACCTTCTCCGTCGACCATGGCCTAATAGTCCTCACCCTGATCCCCACATAACAGAGGGGCAGCTCGGGACAGAGGGGCAACTCAGGATAGAGGGGCAACTCAGGATAGAGGGGCAACTCAGGATAGAGGGGCAACTCAGGATAGAGGGGCAACTCAGGATAGAGGGGCAACTCAGGACAGCGGGGCAGCCCGGGACAGAGGGGCAGCCCGGGACAGAGGGGCAGCCCGGGACCGAAGCAGCCCGGTACTGAGGGGAAGCCCGGTACTGAGGGGAAGCCCGGTACTGAGGGGAAGCCCGGTACTGAGGGGAAGCCCGGTACTGAGAGGAAGCTCGGTACTGAGAGGGAGCCCAGTACAGAGAGGGAGCCTAGTACTGAGAGGAAGCTCAGTACTGAGAGGAAGCTCAGGCAGGTAGTAGGCTCCGGTAAATCCTGGCTGGCTGGTGGACCTGGATGATTAAGGTTGTCTGGCCGATCTAGAAGATCTTGGTAGACTGGCACTTCTGGCGGATCCTGGCAGACTGGCACTTCTGGCGGATCCTGGCAGACTGGTGACGCTGGGCCGACTGGCGGCGCTGGGCAGACAGGAGACTCCGGCAGCGCAGGAGAGGAGAAAGGCTCTGGCTGCGCTGAACAGGCGAGGCGCACTGGACGCGCTGGGCCGACTGGGAGCACTGGTGGCGCTGGACAGACAGGAGACTCCGGCAGCGCAGGAGAGGAGAAAGGCTCTGGCTGCGCTAAACAGGCGGGAGACTCCGATAGCGCAGGAGAAGAGAACAGCTCTGGTTGCGCTAAACAGGCTGGAGACTCCGATAGCACAGGAGGGGAGAAAAGCACTGGCTGTGCTGAACAGGCGATGCGCACTGGACGCGCTGGGCCGACTGGGAGCACTGGTGGCGCTGGACAGACAGGAGACTCCGGCAGCGCAGGAGAGGAGAAAAGCTCTGGCTGCGCTAAACAGGCGAGGCGCACTGGAGGCCTGGTGCGTGGTGCTGGAACTGGTGGTACTGGCGCGAGGACACGCACAGGAAGCCTGGTGCGGGGAGCTGCTACCGGAGGACTGGTGTGTAGAGGTGGCTCTGGATAGACCGGACCGTGCAGGCGCACTGGAGCTCTAGAGCACCGAGCCTGCCCAAGCTTACCTGGCTCGATGCCCACTCTAGCCCGGCCAATAGGAAGGGCTGGTATGTGTCGCAGCTGGCTCTGCACCCGCACTGGAAACACCGTGCGCTCCATAGCATAACACGGTGCCTGCCCGGTCTCTCTAGCCCAACGGTGAGCACAGGGAGTATGCGCAGGTTTCCTACCTGGCATAACTATTCTCCCTTTTAGCCCCCCTCAATATTTTTTGGGGGGTGACTTTCCGGTTTCCAACCGCGTCGCCGTGCTGCCTCCTCATACATACGCCTCTCCGCTTTAGCTGCCTCTATTTCCTCCTTGGGACGGCGATATTCTCCCGGCTGCTCCCAGGGTCCTTGACCGTCTAATTCCTCCTCCCATGTCCAAATCTCCAAATGATGCATTCTCTCCCATTGCAACTGCTCTTCACGATTAACAGGGTGAGTAGGCTCAGGTCTGTTTCCTGACTCAGCCACTCTCTCTCTGGCTTTCCCCTGTTACCTTCAGTTTTCGCTCTGTATAGCAATGCTTTCCTTCTCGATTCCATCCGTGTATAGCCCTCTTCGCATTGCTGTAGGGAATCCCAGGCGGGCTCTTGCACTCGCTCTGGGTCGGCTGCCCACCTGTCGATTTCTTCCCACGTCGTATAATCCCTGCTTCTGCCATCCATATCGTCCTCCTTTAGCTCCTGCCAGTTCACACGCTGC
The DNA here is from genome assembly GCF_021184085.1 of Oncorhynchus gorbuscha. Taxonomy (NCBI): domain Eukaryota; kingdom Metazoa; phylum Chordata; class Actinopteri; order Salmoniformes; family Salmonidae; genus Oncorhynchus; species Oncorhynchus gorbuscha. Next base: position 192,547 of record NW_025745119.1, read on the forward strand.
TCGGTCTGTGAATCGTGGTGGGTGATTCTGTAAAGATCTTCGTCTGTTGTTTGTAGAAAGTCAGACCGAAATGCAGCGTGTGACTTTTAATGAAGCTAATACGGTACATGAAATAACGGAAGAAGAAAACAACAAACGAATGAACTAATACAGCCTATCTGGTGACTAACACTAAAACAGGTACAATCACCCACGAAATACAACGCGCACTCAGGCTACCTAAATACGGTTCCCAATCCGAGACAACTAGAATCAGCTGACTCCAATTAGGAATCGCCTCAGGCAGCCAAGCCTAACTAGACACACCCCTAATAATACACACTCCCAATTAATACAAACCCTAATACGAAATACAACATATAAACCCATGTCACACCCTGGCCTACCCAAACATATAACAATAACACAAGATACAATGACCAAGGCGTGACACATGTGTCTGATCATTTCATTTCGGCTTGGATGCATATTTTATGTGGTTGAAATACTATCAGCTTCTATGATGCTGATAAAGATAGCACCTCTACAGATAGTATCTCACTGTGCATTCGCATTCTCTTAAGATACTGAAAAAAATAAATCTAATTTCTCCATTTATGTTCCCCAGTAAAAAAATTGCCTACATTTGATGAATGATTTTACTGCACCAAATGCTTAATTCTGCAGAAACCATTGGCGCTTTTAAGCACGTAAATTTTGGTGGAGCAAACTCAACATCTTTTTTTTTAATGCATGCCAGAAAGCCACTACACAATACAATAAAACACTTAAAAATACATGAATTGCATTATAACGATGACAAACGGTGCCCACAAACTGTTTTATCTGAACAGTAGACTACTGTTCCCTTGACGTGCCATAGGCCTATTTGAAGTCCCTGTTTTGTGACTGTCGAATTTGTACAGCGCCTCACAATCATCACACTTAACATACAGTAGCTGGCACTGCTATCGTCCTCTTTTACCACTTCACCAAATATTTCCCAAACATTACTGTTCTGGCCCTCCCTTCTCTTTATTTTCAGCTCTTCATTTCACAGCTTTTCTCTTATTGAATTCAACTCTGACATTGTCCTTTTTGCCTCTTTGGTTCCCAAAAGCATTTGGTGATTGGCGTGATGGCTATTTGGCTAGTTTACAGTTAGGCCCTAAAGCTTAGGCTTATGCACTAATGCCAGATAGCCCAAAAGAATGAAAGAAAAACCTAAATGTTTAGATATAAATTGCACAAGAATGATACATTTATGGATTTCTTTAAGGTATTGTATTCTCTTTATTCAACTCGCCCACCACTCACCTGCCCTTCATCCACACATTAATCACCTTAAACCCGGCCGCCCCGCGAATATAACCGCGGGCACCCTCCCCCGCCAGGGTGCAGATTTTTTTTTAAGGAACTCACTCTACTCTCGATCGTTATTCTGACAAGTTGCTTAAGGTACAATTTCGAAATTGGGTAGAGCATTAGCAGTTTTCCTCTTGTGATTTTAGTCACTGCATACCTTAGAGCGCTATTTACAATTTGCCAGAAATGTCTAGATCAACTAGTTAATGTCAGCTAAGGTGTTTTAGCTAGGTTTGATGGAAGGTGGGCCCGAGTGAAAAAGTTTGAGAACCACTGCCATGATGTTTTTCCTGGAGAGAAGTGGCTTCCTTGCTGCCCTTCTTGACACCAGGCCATCCTCCAAAAGTGTTCACCTCACTGTGCGTGTAGATGCACTCACACCTGCCTGCTGCCATTCCTGAGCAAGCTCTGTACTGGTGGTGCCCCGATCCCGCAGCTGAATCAACTTTAGGAGACGGTCCTGGCGCTTGCTGGACTTTCTTGGGCACCTTGAAGCCTTCTTCACAACAATTGAACCGCTCTCCTTGAAGTTCTTGATGATATGATAAATGCTTGATTTAGGTACAATCTTACTGGCAGCAATATTCCTGCCTGTGAAGCCATTTTGTGCATAGCAATGATGACGGCATGTGTTTCCTTGTATGTAACCATATTTGACAGAGGAAGAACAATGATTCCAAGCACCACCCTTCTTTTGAAGCTTCCAGTCTGTTATTCGAACTCAATCAGCATGACAGAGTGACCTCCAGCCTTGTCCTCATCAACACTCACACCTGTGTTAACGAGAGAATCACTGACATGATGTCAGTGGGTCCTTTTGTGGCAGGGCTGAAATGCAGTGGAAATGTTTTTTTTGGGGGATTCAGTTCATTTACATGGCAGAGGGACTTTGCAATTAATTGCAATTCATCTGATCACTCTTCATAACATGCTGGAGTATATGCAAATTGCCATCATACAAACTGAGGCAGCAGACTTTGTGAAAATTAATATTTGTGTCATTCTCAAAACATTTGGCCACTACTGTACAATGTCTGGGTCAATGAAAATGGTTTTACCTACATCAGGGATTTCCTCATTGTCAGATTCATTTTCTGAGTCAGAATGGCAAAACCTTCCTCCAGAAAATAGTCGATCACAACTTTTTCCCACTGATCTCTGTCGATAGCGCCTGATAACTTCAGAGAGGCAATGTTGAGTGTCATGTTTGTCATTTATTATCATGTCTTGTCCCTGTGCTCCCCATTCTATTCGTTTCCCTCTGCTGGTCTTATTTTGTTCTTTCCCTCCTTCTATCCCTCTCTCTCCCCCCTCCCTCTCTCACTCTCTCGCTCTCTCTTCTCTCTATCGTTCCGTTCCTGCTCCCAGCTGTTCCTATTCCCCTAATCATCATTTAGTCTTCCCACACCTGTTCCCGATCCTTTCCCCTGATTAGAGTCCCTATTTATTCCTTTGTGTTCCGTTCCTGTCCCGTCGGTTCCTTGTTTAGTATTCACCATGCTGTGATTGCGTTTCGCCCTGTCCTGTCGTGTTTTTGCTGTGATTGTGTATCGCCCTGTCCTGTCGTGTTTTTTGCCTTCATCAGATGCTGCGTGTGAGCAGGTGTCTCTGTCGACTACGGCCTGCGCCTACCCGAAGCGACCTGCAGTCTGTGGCCGCTTCTCCAGTTATTCCCCTCTACAGACTAGAGGATTTCTGTTATTCCCTGTTTGGACTTAAATAAACTCTGTTTCTGTTAAGTCGCTTTTGGGTCCTCTTTCACCTGCATGACAGAAGGAACCGACCAAGGAATGGACCCAGCGACTTCAGACGCTCGTTACACTGCCGTCGAGATCCAAGGAGCCATGCTCGGCAGACACGAGCAGGAATTGTCTGCTGCTCGCCATGCCGTGGAGAACCTGGCCGCTCAGGTTTCCGACCTCTCTGGACAGTTCCAGAGTCTACGTCTCGTGCCACCTGTTACTTCCTGGCCTGCCGAGCCTCCAGAACCTAGGGTTAATAACCCACCTTGCTACTCCGGGCAGCCCACTGAGTGCCGCTCCTTTCTCACGCAGTGTGAGATTGTGTTCTCTCTCCAACCCAACACATACTCTAGAGAGAGAGCTCGGGTTGCTTACGTCATTTCACTCCTTACTGGCCGGGCTCGAGAATGGGGCACAGCTATCTGGGAGGCAAGGGCTGATTGCTCTAACAAGTTCCAGAACTTTAAAGAGGAGATGATTCGGGTTTTTGACCGTTCAGTTTTTGGTAGGGAGGCTTCTAGGGCCCTGGCTTCCTTATGCCAAGGTGAACGGTCCATAACGGATTATTCTATTGAGTTTCGCACTCTTGCTGCCTCTAGTGAGTGGAACGAGCCGGCGCTGCTCGCTCGTTTTCTGGAGGGACTCCACGCAGTGGTTAAGGATGAGATTCTCTCCCGGGAGGTTCCTTCAGATGTGGACTCTTTGATTGCTCTCGCCATCCGCATAGAACGACGGGTAGATCTTCGTCACCGGGCTCGTGGAAGAGAGCTCGCATCAACGGTGTTTCCCTGCTCCGCATCGCAACCATCTCCCTCCTCTGGCTCAGAGTCTGAGCCCATGCAGCTGGGAGGGATTCGCATCTCGACTAAGGAGAGGGAACGGAGGATCACCAACCGCCTGTGCCTCTATTGCGGAGTTGCTGGACATTTTGTTAATTCATGTCCAGTAAAAGCCAGAGCTCATCTGTAAGCGGAGGGCTACAGGTGAGCGCAACTACTCAAGTCTCTCCATCAAAATCCTGTACTACTTTGTCGGTCCATCTACGCTGGACCGGTTCGGGTGCTACATGTAGTGCCTTGATAGACTCTGGGGCTGAGGGTTGTTTCATGGACGAAGCATGGGTTCGGAAACATGACATTCCTTTCAGAGAGTTAGATAAGCCTACGCCCATGTTCGCCTTAGATGGTAGTCATCTTCCCAGTATCAGATTTGAGACACTACCTTTAACCCTCACAGTATCTGGTAACCACAGTGAGACTATTTCTTTTTTGATTTTTCGTTCACCGTTTACACCTGTTGTTTTGGGTCATCCCTGGCTAGTATGTCATAATCCTTCTATTAATTGGTCTAGTAATTCTATCCTATCCTGGAACGTTTCTTGTCATGTGAAGTGTTTAATGTCTGCCATCCCTCCCGTTTCTTCTGTCCCTACTTCTCAGGAGGAACCTGGCGATTTGACAGGAGTGCCGGAGGAATATCATGATCTGCGCACGGTCTTCAGTCGGTCCCGAGCCAACTCCCTTCCTCCTCACCGGTCGTATGATTGTAGTATTGATCTCCTTCCGGGGACCACTCCTCCTCGAGGTAGACTATACTCTCTGTCGGCTCCCGAACGTAAGGCTCTCGAGGATTATTTGTCTGTGTCTCTTGACGCCGGTACCATAGTGCCTTCTTCTTCTCCGGCCGGGGCGGGGTTCTTTTTGTTAAGAAGAAGGACGGTACTCTGCGCCCCTGCGTGGATTATCGAGGGCTGAATGACATAACGGTTAAGAATCGTTATCCGCTTCCCCTTATGTCATCAGCCTTCGAGATTCTGCAGGGAGCCAGGTGCTTTACTAAGTTGGACCTTCGTAACGCTTACCATCTCGTGCGCATCAGAGAGGGGGACGAGTGGAAAACGGCGTTTAACACTCCGTTAGGGCATTTTGAGTACCGGGTTCTGCCGTTCGGTCTCGCCAATGCGCCAGCTGTTTTTCAGGCATTAGTTAATGATGTTCTGAGAGACATGCTGAACATTTTTGTTTTTGTCTATCTTGACGATATCCTGATTTTTTCTCCGTCACTCGAGATTCATGTTCAGCACGTTCGACGTGTTCTACAGCGCCTTTTAGAGAATTGTCTCTACGTAAAGGCTGAGAAGTGCTCTTTTCATGTCTCCTCCGTTACTTTTCTCGGTTCCGTTATTTCCGCTGAAGGCATTCAGATGGATTCCGCTAAGGTCCAAGCTGTCAGTGATTGGCCCGTTCCAAGGTCACGTGTCGAGTTGCAGCGCTTTTTAGGTTTCGCTAATTTCTATCGGCGTTTCATTCGTAATTTCGGTCAAGTTGCTGCCCCTCTCACAGCTCTTACTTCTGTCAAGACGTGTTTTAAGTGGTCCGGTTCCGCCCAGGGAGCTTTTGATCTTCTAAAAGAACGTTTTACGTCCGCTCCTATCCTCGTTACTCCTGACGTCACTAGACAATTCATTGTCGAGGTTGACGCTTCAGAGGTAGGCGTGGGAGCCATTCTATCCCAGCGCTTCCAGTCTGACGATAAGGTTCATCCTTGCGCTTATTTTTCTCATCGCCTGTCGCCATCTGAGCGCAACTATGATGTGGGTAACCGTGAACTGCTCGCCATCCGCTTAGCCCTAGGCGAATGGCGACAGTGGTTGGAGGGGGCGACCGTTCCTTTTGTCGTTTGGACAGACCATAAGAACCTTGAGTACATCCGTTCTGCCAAACGACTTAATGCCCGTCAAGCTCGTTGGGCGTTGTTTTTCGCTCGTTTCGAGTTTGTGATTTCTTACCGTCCGGGTAGCAAGAACACCAAGCCTGATGCCTTATCCCGTCTGTTTAGTTCTTCTGTGGCTTCTACTGATCCCGAGGGGATTCTTCCTTATGGGCGTGTTGTCGGGTTAACAGTCTGGGGAATTGAAAGACAGGTTAAGCAAGCACTCACGCACACTGCGTCGCCGCGCGCTTGTCCTAGTAACCTCCTTTTCGTTCCTGTTTCCACTCGTCTGGCTGTTCTTCAGTGGGCTCACTCTGCCAAGTTAGCTGGTCATCCCGGTGTTCGAGGCACTCTTGCGTCTATTCGCCAGCGCTTTTGGTGGCCGACTCAGGAGCGTGACACGCGCCGTTTCGTGGCTGCTTGTTCGGACTGCGCGCAGACTAAGTCGGGTAACTCTCCTCCTGCCGGTCGTCTCAGACCGCTCCCCATTCCTTCTCGACCATGGTCTCACATTGCCTTAGACTTCATTACCGGTCTGCCTTTGTCTGCGGGGAAGACTGTGATTCTGACGGTTGTCGATAGGTTCTCTAAGGCGGCACATTTCATTCCCCTCGCTAAACTTCCTTCCGCTAAGGAGACGGCACAAATCATTATTGAGAATGTATTCAGAATTCATGGCCTCCCGTTAGACGCCGTTTCAGACAGAGGCCCGCAATTCACGTCACAGTTTTGGAGGGAGTTCTGTCGTTTGATTGGTGCGTCCGTCAGTCTCTCTTCCGGGTTTCATCCCCAGTCTAACGGTCAAGCAGAGAGGGCCAATCAGACGATTGGTCGCATACTACGCAGCCTTTCTTTCAGAAACCCTGCGTCTTGGGCAGAACAGCTCCCCTGGGCAGAATACGCTCACAATTCGCTTCCTTCGTCTGCTACCGGGTTATCTCCGTTTCAGAGTAGTCTGGGTTACCAGCCTCCTCTGTTCTCATCCCAGCTTGCCGAGTCCAGCGTTCCCTCCGCTCAAGCGTTTGTCCAACGTTGTGAGCGCACCTGGAGGAGGGTGAGGTCTGCACTTTGCCGTTACAGGGCACAGACGGTGAGAGCCGCCAATAAACGCAGGATTAAGAGTCCAAGGTATTGTTGCGGCCAGAGAGTGTGGCTTTCCACTCGCAACCTTCCTCTTACGACAGCTTCTCGTAAGTTGACTCCGCGGTTCATTGGTCCGTTCCGTGTCTCCCAGGTCGTCAATCCTGTCGCTGTGCGACTGCTTCTTCCGCGACATCTTCGTCGCGTCCATCCTGTCTTCCATGTCTCCTGTGTTAAGCCCTTTCTTCGCACCCCCGTTCGTCTTCCCTCCCCCTCCCGTCCTTGTCGAGAGCGCACCTATTTACAAGGTACATAAGATCATGGACATGCGTTCTCGGGGACGGGGTCACCAATACTTAGTGGATTGGGAGGGTTACGGTCCTGAGGAGAGGAGTTGGGTTCCGTCTCGGGACGTGCTGGACCGTTCACTCATCGATGATTTCCTCCGTTGCCGCCAGGATTCCTCCTCGAGTGCGCCAGGAGGCGCTCGGTGAGTGGGGGTACTGTCATGTTTGTCATTTATTATCATGTCTTGTCCCTGTGCTCCCCATTCTATTCGTTTCCCTCTGCTGGTCT